>NW_026043302.1:0-45358 GCF_023856365.1 Brienomyrus brachyistius | reverse complement strand
TCCGTCGCCTATCTGAGCCAATCAGATTGTCCGTCGCCTATCTGAGCCAATCAGATTGTCCGTCGCCTATCTGAGCCAATCAGATTGTCCGTCGCCTATCTGAGCCAATCAGATTGTCCGTCGCCTATCTGAGCCAATCAGATTGTCCGTCGCCTATCTGAGCCAATCAGATTGTCCGTCGCCTATCTGAGCCAATCAGATTGTCCGTCGCCTATCTGAGCCAATCAGATTGTCCGTCGCCTATCTGAGCCAATCAGATTGTCCGTCGCCTATCTGAGCCAATCAGATTGTCCGTCGCCTATCTGAGCCAATCAGATTGTCCGTCGCCTATCTGAGCCAATCAGATTGTCCGTCGCCTATCTGAACCAATTTTTTGTGTTTGTGAAAACGGGTCTTTAATCGGGGAAACGGAGCGGGTAGAGCAGGACGGAACGCAGGCATTGACAAACTACAATGACGGACAGGGCAAACAGGTAAGACCAGAACTTAAAATAGGTCATGACTAATCAAAGTAATCGGGCAAAGCAGGAGACGATCAGGGAAGCACACGTGGGTAATCAGGGGGCGTGGCACACACGAGGAGCGGACAAGCCGGGCATATATGTATATCTATATAAAACCTCATTAATGAGGGACAGGGAACAGAACGGACAGACAGAACTGGCACAGGGGAAGGAGCCAGGACAAGACTTGACATAAAACAGGAAAGGCAGAGAAACAGATCAGAAAGGGGGACACGGAGGGAACAGGCAGGACAAAAGGACCGGGAGTGAACGAAGGGAACATCGGGGAAAGAGGAGCAGAAGCCAGAGGGACGAGGGACAAAGAGAGGAGGGACAGAGACAGGAGGAACAAAGCGAGGGGGAGCAGAGGCAGGAGGGACAAAGACGGGAGGCCAGGGAGAGAAGGAGGGGGAACCAAGAGGAGCCCGAGGGAGACCCAGCGGGCGACGGGAGGCAGCCGGAAGGGCTGCAGGCGGCCGGGAGGCCGGAGCCGGAGGGGCCGAGGAGACGGGGTGAGGGACAGACGCAGGGACGAAGGAGGGAGTCGGAGGGGAGACCAGGGAAGGGGACGAAGGAGCTGGAAGGGACCCTGGCGAGGGCAAGGAGAGAGGGGGAGCCGCAGCAGACGGCGACGTCCTCCGACACGCCAGAGCGGGAGGACCAGCAGGCGAATGAGGAGCCGCCGTCGGGGGGCCCGCAGGCAACCGATAAGACGCCGGAGGAGGGACCGAGGCAGGGCGACGAGGCCGCGGAGGGGGACCCGCAGACGACAGCCGACCCGGAGGGCCAGGACCCGCAGGCGCCGACCAAGCCCTAGCGCCGGCGAGGGAGGGCGAGCCAGGGGGCTGGGCGGGTGGGACCCCAGCCGTGCGTCTGTGTCCTCTCCCCTTATGGGACACAGACATAAGGACCCGTGGCCGGGGTCGGGCTCGTCGGGGTGAGGGTACCAGAGTCACAGGGGGAGAAGGGACTGGAGTGGGGCCAGGGACTGGAGCTGCAGGCTGCAGAGGGGGCGCCTGCCCGGGAGCTGCAGGCAGGGAAAGCGCCTCGGACGTGGGCGCGGTAGCTGCAGGCAGCGGAGACGGCTGCTCGGGATCTGGGGGCCGCAGGGGGCACTTATTTTATTATATAAAATAAGTGTCACACAACCGGGGTGACATGCCTTGCCTGCTTGTGGGATGAGGAAGACTCAGGGACTGGAAATGGGATTAAAACTGAAGATGTGCTCATTCCTTTGTGTATTTACAAATTTTCCTTCCGTCAGACATGAGGAGTTTGCTGCTATATTTGGCACTAATAGAGATTCTGATGCTGCTATTTTTATTGTCTATTAGTTTGTTATTATTTACAAGTTCTGTTGTGTTTTTGCATTTTTCTCTTCTGGTTAATTAACTGCTGTCTGATTGCTGTGAAGTATGAGTGTGGTGAGTAAGACTCAGGGACTGGAAGTGGGATTACAACTGAAGATAACATGCTTATTCCTTTTTGTATTGTTTACAAATTTCCTTCCGTCAAACATGAGGAGTTTGCTGCTATATTGTGCACTAACAGAGATTCTGATGCTGCTATTTTTATTGTTTATAAATGTGTTATTGTTTCCAAGTTGAGTATTCAATAAATGCTAAATTGAGAAATTTTGTGTATCGTTTGTTATTATTAGTGTGATATTTTACCATGCAAATAGAGGGGAAAACGTCCAATTATCGGCCAAAAAAAATCAGCAGCATATATCGGCCATCGCCTGACCCTGACTCCTAAATATCGGCATCGGCTATTGAAAAACCCATATCGGTCGACCTCTAGTAACAGTACATTCTGTCCAATTCATCCATCGAGTTAAGTCACACACCCACTTGAGGGGGCACTCCGGCAGACGTGAGGATGGGGATGTTCTTTCCGCTATAACATCCACTGCAGAAGTACATCTCGCTCCTGTTCACAGGGCTTACTTCAATGATGAAGCAGGGCTGGTTGTCTGGACAAGTGAAGTTGTCCTGCTGCTGGGTCTCGGTGCCGTTTTTCCACCTAAGCTTGAAGGTGGAAATGTGTTCCAACTTGGTCCCTGGGACTGCAGCATAGCCAAACATCGCGAGCAGCGTCGGCCACACCCACCACCAGAACCATCACACCGTCCTATACACATAAAGAAGAACTAAAACATAGAGTGTTGTGACAATCTATGCGTTAATGTTTGGCAGCATAGGTGATTCGTTAAAATTATACCGAAGAATGGAAAATGTGATATTTAGAATATTTTTTGCCATTTAGTAGCTAATTTAAGCACTTACCCAATGCCTCAATTTGTTTTAGGTCAGTAATGTCTGAGCCAAAAGAATGAATGTATGAATTTAATACAATTCACCCACTCCCACCCACACACAAATCTGAAATTCAATTTATTAAGACACTTCTTAAACATTAGTGCATTAACAAAAAAGGAAAATCTTAAGAGATTCAGTAGGATTTTCTATGTTAGACTTAAGTTAATAGTTCAATAGTTTTTATATATTTCAGTATACCAATTTGACTTTAATGTTGAAACAGATGCTAAAACATGGAATAATTTCATAACTAGAGAAACATGTTATTCACAAACACTAGCAAAGGTAGCTTATAGTTAAACTTACTTAAGTCAGCAAGTCAGGCTACAGTGTGTAAGAATTGTCGTAAACGATAATTTGTCTCAGTCTTACATGACAGAATAAGTAAACAGAAAATATAAAATGGCTGAAACAGCATCATTAACGCCAGCTACAGTAGAGGCGCAGAAAAGGTGTCATGACTGAAGTATTCCCAAACTTTGGAAGACCGCATGCGAGCCTTTTTTGCCGCGTGTTTCTCCAGAGGCTCCGGAGCTCCGCTGGTTGACGCAGCCAAGTTGGCTCATGTGCAGGGGGACAAGCGGCAAATTTCTTTTTTGCAGGGTGGTAGGTGATGTCTCATTAATATTTCTGAGAGAAGTGCTACATGATTGGCCAGTGCATGCCTTACAAAATGGTGCGGCACTGCATCCAAGCCTGCGGCACTCAGAGTCACAAATACAGTGGAAACCATTTGTAGTAATTACGTCTGTCTGGCTGATTTCCAACTAATTGATATTTGTATATTTATTACATGAATATAAGGTAATATAAGGTAATAGAAGAGGTATTTAATGGTTTTCCGTCTGAGGAATTTGCAAAAAACTGCAGTGCATGATGGGTCGGATCTAAAGGCTGCCTAACGTCCTCATCTGTAGGACGACTTACATCAAGACTAGGAAGGTGCATAATGTTCATGCCTGGTTGCGTTTGTTGGTCCAGAAAGTAATTCAATTTCGCCATGTAGGTTACGTTCTTAAAAACTGCTTGGAATATAGCCCGATTATATGCTGTGGGCCTTTTAATTTCTTTGTTTACCAGGTAGGCTACCTTCTTTAAACTGCGTTTTGTTAGACTACATATTTAGGGAGGTCTTTATAAATTTATTGTAGTCTTTATAAATATGTACATAGTTTAGCCTAACCCAGCCACTTAAGGGAGCAAGCCAGCTCAACTAGGTGTCGGTCCCAAGCCCGGATTAATGGGGAGGGTTGGCGTCAAGAAATAAAGAGACTGTATCTTCACTGCATGACTGATGTCAAAATGTGTGAAATATGTGGTTGTATAAATAAATTCATTAAAGTAGGTTAATGATTCTGTGCTGTCTAAATTGTATAGAAAATTTCTACATATAGCCAAACAAATCTCCTCCTGTTTGAAAAGGCATAGAAAAAGCAATTTAGCCACTAAAACTTTACAGTTTTTGTGAGGGACAGTCGAATTCTCTCGTTAAGTTTTTTGTGATCCTGCACCTACACTTTGCCGGCCCCAGGAGGATGGGCTCCCCCTTTGAGTTTGGTCCCTCCCAAGGTTTCTTCCTTCTTGGGAGTTTTTCCATGCTATCGGCGCCTATGGCTTACTCACTGGGGGCTTTGGGTGGGCATGATATAAAGCAAAGCATTTTCCCTTCCAGTTTCCTCCTCTGGTCCACATTGCAGGACCATCAGCCATCAGAAACAGCCCAGACAGTCTCCTTCAGCTTCTTTAGTGTCCTTGGAAGCCAAGGCAGTTTTAGATCTGAGAGGAGGTTTATCAGAAGGACACATATTACGTCGTTTGTCCTGAAATGTAACATGGGGAGGAAAAGTTAAGCGGTTTAGTCAGATTGGAGTCGTTTATTCAGCAGTGGCAGCGCCAGTGACTTAATGCTACAGGTGCTATAGGGGAGTGAGATTATTTAGAGCGGGTGCTTTAGCTTTTCAGCTTATGTAGATGCTGTATAGAAGCACACAGCACGATAAGCTACAGCATGGATAAAATATGATAAAATATGAAATTCTAACGTCTAGCTCACAGAGCCTCTATGTGTACTTTGAAGAAAAAATACACTACAAGTATGCTATAAAAACCGCAAAAATGTCTTACACAATATACAGATTTTACAGATAGTTAAAGAAAAAATGAAACCAATATTTTGGGGGTGCTGTGGGGGTACTATGGTCATTGGAGGAGGAGCTAGAGCCCCCCCCCCAAGCTTTTCCCTGGTGCTGCCACTGTTGTTCAGATTAAAAGTAACCTTGTCATTAATAAACAGTACTCTGATCAAATTTTTGCATGTACAAACACAATCAAAGTTTAACCACATGTTTAGACACAATTCACACACCTGTTACATTTCCATAATGCTAAGACTCTCTACACTTACTTCATCCACTTTCTTGTTTGGTACACAGTCAATTGATGGATGTGTAAGATTATTACCAGACCGTCTGCTGCAAACTCTACAGTTAATGAATGGCTGCAAAAACACACAGACACACAAAAACAGTATTTAAAGAGTGGTGGGCAATAAATACAGTGAGAGAAGGTGTAGTAAAGATATATCTAAAGATTTAAGGCAGAGCTGCTGGACTGCAGGGTTTAATGACACAGAACAATTTTAGAGGAAAGAGCTTCCAAAGCAGGGTCACCTTAAGGCTATATTATACAAAGCAAGTTCATCTAAAAGTATGAACAACAAATCCCGTTTAACTGAACACTGCTCTGTATTAAAATACTGTCCTCCGATCAAGCTAAGTGGTCCTGTAGTTCACTATTTAAAGAGGTAAATTTAAAGGGTAATTCACACTGCGCATCTACCCTGCTCTGACCAGATTTAATTGCCCTTTCACCACAAAACACCACACTGCCATTTAAGGCTGATTTCAACTGCCTGGTAATCCAGCCTTTAAGCCTGTAAACCTACTAAAATTTGAGAATAAGGTGATGGAACTGGCTGTTTGAGGCCACCTATCTATTTGTTACTTTATTGTTGGCTAACCTTCCTCCGCAGGGCATCAAAAAAGTTAACATGAACCTAAATTAATTTGCTAACTGATATGTCCAATGCTCACAGTCACAGTGACTCTTTACTTACCCTCTTGTCCATGAAAATACAGTCAGCCCGATGGTCTGTTGCAGTTGACTTTGGACATTTTGTTGCTCTCAAGAGAATCTCAATGTCAATGTATTCACTGCTGATCTAAATCACATAAACACGTTATATACAAAATTGCCTACAACTGTTTTAAAGGCAATATAACAAACAATAATCACCCAAAAAATGGCAAACTGTCACAGACTTGACTGCAGCAGATTCAGAAACTGTGAGAAGGTAAAATTGACCAGGGCTGAGATATACAACCATCACTTTCATTGTGAAGAGACATTAAGCATCATATGCATTGAAATTAAAACATCAAAATCAATGTGATTCTCATTAGTTCAGCTTGCAGATGATGAAAGTTTCACACTTTTGTAAACACTTTCTCAGCAGTTACCTTCGGACGGCCCTGGATGTTATAGAAATTCATGTGCTGACGGGTTCCTTGATGAGCATTTTCGACTGCGAGTTTAATGGCCGTCTTGTAGAGTGCAGGGAGACTGTGGTAATCTTGCTGGGCCTCTGTGGAGATAAGCAGAGCTCCATAAGCCAAAACCAGAACCAGCAGGCGGGTCATCTTCCTCTCAGCTTTGAAGGGAGAAGCAGGACTGAGGACACTGATCTGTGGTCCCCTTATCCAGCACGTCCAGGGGCGTGTCCTTCACCCGAAACAAACAGACCTTTGAACAACATTGGAAAACTCTTCAGGATGAATCGAGGCAGGTGGTCAAGTGGATTTATTGTTATTTCAGCAATATACACAGTACACAGTGAAAGGAAACATTGTTCCTCCTGGACCACGGTGCAAGACAAAGAAGAAAAACAGAAACAACACAAGATGACACAAGTGCGGGCAAGATAGAACTATACAGAGTGAAAGGAGCACAAACAGAGGGAGAAAGTGCAAGATAAACACAAGAGCAACAATACAATACTACAGGACAAGACAGCGCAGTCAAGAACACAGAGTGCAGCCAGAGCTAACCTGAATAGGGGCATCAAGGTTGCCAGGCAGGCAGAGAAACAGAAAATAGAGGTCTACTTCACATACAACAACCCACAGTGGGTGTGGCAGGGAATACAACACATTACAAACTTCAAAGGCAACAACACCGTCACTGTTAACAGCAACGCCCTTTTAGCAAAGGAGCTAAACAGCTTCTTTGCTCGTCTGGAGGAACACAGAGCAGACATAGCCACACTGCCCCCTCCCCCAATCTCCAGCACTCACAGACTCCCTCTGCAGGAACACCACGCGAGAAGGCACATTGCATCTCTAGGTGTGTGGAGTTTAAGACAAGGCAAGTGATGCTACGATAACATAATTCCTTGGTAAGACCCCACCTAGAATATTGTGTGCGGGTTTGGTTACCATACCTTAAGAAGGACATTGCTGCCTTGGAAAAGGTGCAACGTAGGGCAACGAGAATGATTCCTGGTCTTAGAGGAATGTCTAATGAGGAGAGGTTAGCTGAGCTGAATCTGTTTAGCCTCGAGCAAAGGAGACTAAGGGGGGACATAATCCAGGTGTTTAAGATTCTAACAGGTCTGGATGCTTTTCAGCCAAATGACTATTTCAATGTTAGTTTAAATACCAGAACTCGTGGCCATAAGTGGAAATTAGCTGGAGAACATTTTAAAACGAATTTGATGAAGCATTTCTGTACACAGCGTGTAGTTAGAGTATGGAATAGTCTTCCTGTTATTGTAACACAAGCTAAAACCCTGGGTTCTTTTAAATCAGAGCTAGATAAGATTTTTTGCAAAATTGCTTGCATTGCAGAACAGTATTTTCCCTTTTAAGGTTACTCATTTTAAATCTGGTCATTGCATTTTCATGATTACATTGTTTGTGTCCACTCCGTTATTTCGTGTTTATTGTTTGTTAGGTGTAATGTCTGTCTTATGTTAGTTATAGGAATAAATGCATGTCTTTTACACAACTTCAGCCTCTGTTCATTGAGTGCTCACAAGAATCCCTGCCTGTGCGATCTACGCTCTGAAACCTCAAATTCGCCTGAAATATCGCGAGACTCTCTCTCGTTGGCCGTGAGGGGAGCTTCGCTACCGATCGTTTACATTACCTGGTGACGCAGCTTGTTGTATGAGCCTTCTATTCTAACCCAGGTTATTACGCGATACTGGTTATTAATGAGTTCCATTTAAGTCACACATTAACAGACTCACAGTGTTTCGCAATTGAGTTTGGAGGAGCCGACCATTCGGCATAACAATTGGTTAATAATCACAAGGCAGAAGGTTTAAACTTATTCTGAGCACACAATTTAAATTTTTTATGACCGAACGTGCAGTGAAGAAGCGCTACTGTGAACTGGTTGCCAAAGTCGCACTCATGGCAATCTGAAGGCATTTAAGCGGGATCATAAGGGCTTATTATAGTTATTTTTATTTCTATTATTAGTAGTTATATTATTTTGTTTTATTTTCGGTTATTTCATTGTAGTTCTTTCGTATTAAACTGCAGTGACCCTTAACCATATGTCTGACGAAATTCTCAGATGTAGCGCTTTGTTTCCAGGTTCGATTCGGAGTTTCTCCGTTTCTATATATCCTGGGAGAGATCTCTCTATTAGCAAACGGGAATACTTGTTACGAGGTTCTAACCTAAATTATGTTGCGCTTGGACATAAGACCGATAGCTTAGTTACCTATCAGGATCATACTCGTATGTGTGTGCCTGCTGTAGACAAAGCAAGTTTAACACAACTTTGCGCTGTGAGTGTGTCATTTAGAAATTGGGAGTCTCCTGTGCTTGAGACCCACCGTGGTTAAGCACCATTTGCGACAAATTATAGTGCACTCACAATTTAAATCCGTCGCCGTAACGCGAGCGCCGTCTCGCTTCAGTAATTGTTTTAAGGGGGTTTATACTGTGCAAGGCACAGAAGAAGGCCGCAAGCGGCATGCGCATGCATTAAATGTGTGTGTCACTCATCTTGCGTCGGCAACCGTTTGGTTACCTCTAGTGGTCAGGCATAGAACTTCCACTCCATTTCGAAATTGCGCCTCCAGTGGCCAGGCATAGAACTACCACTCCATTTCGATATTGCGCCCCCGGTGGTCAGGCATAGAACTACCACTCCATTTCGATATTGCGCCCCCGGTGGTCAGGCATAGAACTACCACTCCATTTCGATATTGCGCCCCCGGTGGTCAGGCATAGAACTACCACTCCATTTCGATATTGCGCCCCCGGTGGTCAGGCATAGAACTACCACTCCATTTCGAAATTGCGCCTCTAGTGGTCAGGCATAGAACTAACACTCCATTTCGAAATCGCGCCTCTAGTGGTCAGGCATAGAACTACCACTCCATTTCGATATTGCGCCCCCGGTGGTCAGGCATAGAACTACCACTCCATTTCGATATTGCGCCCCTAGTGGTCAGGCATAGAACTACCACTCCAGTTCGAAATTGCGCCTCTAGTGGTCAGGCATAGAACTACCACTCCATTTCGAAATCGCGCCTCCAGTGGTCAGGCATAGAACTACGACCCCATTTCGATATTGCTCCCCTGATGGTCAGGCATAGAACTACCACTCCATTTTGAAATTGCGCTTCTAGTGGCAAGCCATAGCAGTGCCACTCCATTGAAATTGCACCTCTAGTGGTCCGCCATAGTAGGTTAACAACATCTGAGTTGGGTCTCTGGTGGTCAACTGCGGTGATACAACACGCATAATTGGACACACAGGTTCTTGCCTGAAAGCAGGAATTAACTTCATGGACTAAATCAATTTGATCACAATACATTAACATCCAATTAGGTTATTGTTGCATAACTAATTTATGTTTACAATTGAAGAAGAAACACAATTCATTTGGTTTGATTTCTGTTTAACCTTTTTGATTTATTTTAGGTTTTATTTCACCTTATGCTTTCATTCATTCCCTCTCCCCCAACAAGGGGACTTGCATAGAAGTTCAACCACTATTAACAACAGTAAACCAGTTACGTACACAATCCCATCAGGAAGTCGTTTGGATGTGATCAGTTGAGCCCTTCGGGTGTTGGGTGCTTACCATTCGCTCTCTGCTGGTTGAGCTTGTCTGTGGCTCTGCTGTCACTGCTTGCGATCGTACAGTTTGTCAAAACCGAAGGGGAGTTCTCAGCAATTGGACGCCCAAAAGCGTGTCAGCTCGGCTACACCCACTGACTCATTACGGGCAAGGCTCACAGGTACCTCAGGCGGTCATTACAACTTTTGAGCAGGACCTCGTTTAGGGTGAGTTCTGAGAACGGCCCTAGCTTGGACTCTCACTAGGGTGGGTGATACCTGAAGGCAATTTTGCCAGCCGATAAGCTGAGCTCCACCTGGGTTGTCTCAGTTGTGCATACAGAACACGCCCTTCCAAGTTAACATTGCTGGGAATCGGGGGAGTGGAAGCCGGACTCAGGCTTGCTTAGCTGGGAGAATGATTCCTGGTCTTAGAGGAATGTCTAATGAGGAGAGGTTAGCTGAGCTGAATCTGTTTAGCCTCGAGCAAAGGAGACTAAGGGGGGACATAATCCAGGTGTTAAATCTGGTCATTGCATTACATTTTTTTTGTGTCCACTCCTTTATTTCGTGTTTATTGTTTGTTAGGTGTAATGTCTGTCTTATGTTAGTTATATCCATCCATCCATTTTCCAAACTGCTTATCCTACTGGGTCGCGGGTGGTCCGGAGCCTATCCCGGAATGTGGAATGGGCACGAGGCAGGGAACAACCCAGGATGGGGGGCCAGCCCATCACAGGGCACACTCACACACCATTCGTGATTATATTATTGCACTATACTGTATAAATAAAAAGTAAACTTAATACCAGTTGTGGTAATAAAGTGCACAGAGAGGAAGAGAGAGTAGGGTTTCACATAAACTTATGTTCATTAGCATTTAGTATTCTGATGGCTTTGGGGGTAGAAGGTCTTATTAAATCTGGTTGTTCTGCAATGCATACTGCGGTAACGTTTACCAGAGAGCAGAAGTTCAAACATCTCATGTGCTGGGTGCGTGGGATCTTTTTAAAATATAATTATGCATATGTAGAACTAGGGATATGATCCTATTAAGTATGATAGTTCTGTCTCATTATTGCAGGATCGACATCCATAGTAACTGTGTTGATCTATCCATTTGTGTGCATGTGTGTGTGTGTGTGTGTGTGTGTGTGCGAGCGGGTATACCTATCCTACCCCATAACGTGATAAATACCTGTTTTTTTTCCCTTATGGGGACCACGAAACCGAAAACCAGGAAAACTCTATTTTATAAAAATCTGTGACTGCTATGGAAAAACTAAAAATGCAAAACCTCTTGTATTTTGCTGGGTTACTTATGGTTATGGTTAGGGCAGGGTGGGGGTTAAGCTTGTCATAGTTAGCGTTAGCATTTATCCCATAGAAGTGAATGAGCGGGCCCCATAAAGATAGGTATACCCTATGTGTGTGTGTGTGTCCCATATTGCCTGGGCTTCAGGATACCTCATAACCCGGAACTTCATCAGAAGTAGTTAGAAAATGGATGGATGGATGGATGGATGGATGGATGGACGGACAGATCAATAAAAGTACAGAACATCCATTTTACAAAGAACCGTCAACACTAAATGTTTGCACTGGTCATGTTCCTAGAAATTAAACTTCTTTTCTGAAAAGCAGCATGTTCATAAATTAGCTGTTGTTATTCCTTGTGGGAACAAATGCAGATGAAACTGTAAAACAGACTGCAGTGGCAAAACAGTTCTGGCTACCCGCCAGCCCTTCTGCCTGTGCTGCCCTGCCTGCCCGCCCTCCTGCCCATTACGTCCTGCCTGTGCCACCCTCCTGCCTGCCCTCCTGCCTGTGACGTCTTTCCTGTGTGCCCTGCTGCCAGTTATTCTGTATTTACATCCGGACTTAACTAATTGAACCATATAGATCAGGACTTTGTTAACCTGACTTCTGCCCTGTGGAGGATGGGCTCCCCCTTTCACTCTGGTTCCTCCAAAGGTTTCTTACTATGACTGAGTTTATCCTTGCCAATGTGGCTTTATAATTTTTCAGGCTTGATATTGCTCACTGGGACAATTGGGCAGGGACAAAGTAAAGTGCTTTGAGACTATGTAAGGCTGTGAAAATGCACTATACAAAATAAAGTGAATTGACTTGAGTAACGTGGCACAAAGCAACCCTTCTTTGCCACAGGAAATGTCTGGTGCAATTTCTTTTTTAATTGTACATGTCAATTGCATAATACCCTAAACTAATTCATTATTATTTCTATTATTATCATCATCATCGTCATCATCATCCTGATAAGTATTTCATTAGTATTCCATGGTATTTTGATTTTTCAGGAATCAGTGTGTGTACTGTATACTTTTTAATTTATTTGCACTATGTGTAGTGTCTCTGCAGCTGTACATACTTGCTGCATTAAGCACAAGAACTTCCCTCAGGCATCAGTATAGTTAATCAAATGTAATATTTCTTGCTTGTTTATTAAGTGGTTTTAGGTATTTTGTGTGTTCCACTTAATTTAGTGTAATTAGTCCTAGTTGACTCAGGTTTAGTTAGATTTTTCCTTCTGTTGTTCCTCTGCATCATGCTACTGTCATAAAATTTCAATGTCTTACCTAACTTAAGAGTTTTTTGCATTGTGTTTTGGAGAGAAAGAAATCATAACGTTTTTTCTTTAGATTCATCCACTGATTCTATCACCTATGACACATTCCCCCTGAATATTTGTTTGTTTGTTTATTTATGTATTTGCTTGGGAGGTGGAATTAACAAACATAAATAACTGAATGAATCAGGGTAGTGAAAAACATTTATAAACTTATCATTTTGGTATTGGTACGATCCTGTTCTGGTTAGTTAGCCGAGGGAGTAAATCATCCGGAGTTTCATCTCTCAATCTCCTCCTACACCCACTCAGCATCACAGTATGGACTCCCCAATGCAACTGATCTGCACGTATTTGTACTCTGGGAGGAAATTGAAGCCCCCATAGGAAAAACTCAAAGCCTACAGACATATGCACAAAACCAGGGGACATGCTCAGTTCTGCAGGTCTGGAAGTGTGAGAGAAGGCTATTTATTGAGTTTCCCCTCTGCCCCTGGTAAAGATGAAACATGCACAAGTCTACTTTTTAACCAACTGCTAAGTCATTAAACACACATATACTTACATGAAAGTCTGACTGATACTGGAGCTTCCAGTGCCCGTAAACCAGGTGCTGGGGTACTCCATTTCCTTCTTGATAATTAGCGCCATTGAAAAAAAACTGTGCCTTTCCTAATATTAATTGACTCTCAGACAAATGTACTACTTGAAGACCCTGCCACTATTCGCATTTTCCAGCAGGAGTCACAAATCTTCATTGCATTCAGTTTATTCTCAGATGAGCTCATGCATGTTTCTATGTGCATCTTTACACTTAAACAAATACAGCTGCCTAAACTCTGTTGTTATATTCCATATATATTTGTCGTGACTGGCCTTTTTTCTCAAATGATGGATTTCTGAAACTAAAACTGACAGTAATATAAAATATTTATATTGCCACATAATCGACACATATTCTGATATGACATAGCATTCCCCTGGACCATAGTGCGACTTAGAGACGAGATATAACATGCCCTTCACAGTAAAACACTAGATAGGTGCAACACTTAATGTCAACGTTGTCAATGTCAATGTTGACTTAATGTCAACGTTAAATTCATGGATGCGCAAATTAAGTAACACAGTAACAGTACAAAAACGAGCAGAGCTGTGTATGGCATGACTATCTCGCGGCGGCGACAAAATATGCTTATCCTTCTAATTATTCAGAAGAAAATATATTTGCAAGCACAGCCGTTCACGGCTTCCGTACAAAAAGCTGTCACTACGCTACAGGAAGAATACACGGCCAATATAGGATTTACACAAGTCTGCTTCTTTTGTTTTTTTTAGTAACAACTTTCACAAAAATGAACAGCAATACTTCTAAAAGTGCAAATCTGTTGCCAAATTAAATAAACAAAGAAATTAATCATAAAAATATTCAATGTATATACAACTAACCATTTCCAATCAAAAAGTACATACAAATCTCCAGTACAAGTTATACAATGGAGCGCAGATAAAACTTTTAAATAGTAATTAACCAAACTATATAAAGAATACAAGTTTGAATACAGGTAATTTGTATAAATTTTACTGTGTTCAGACTGAAAAATCAGCACCAGCCTTACACACATTGCAGTTCTGCTTTTTTCTTCTTTTAGCATAATTATCCGTTTCACGTTCACGAGGCAGAAGATCCCTGCAAATGTGAAAATTCACAAGTAACAGGCACCATTAACCTCAAGCCATAACAGTCTGCTAGCCTGAACAATAGCAAACTCTATGTATTACCAATTATTACGCAGGTTGTCACTTTATCAAATCATGACTGTTACTAAGAAGTGGGAGTGAAACGCGTGTCACGAGATCTCGCGATATTACAACATGAGTTTCTCGTTGGAGCGAAAAGCGGTTTCACGAATGCGCTGCAAATTAGCTGCTGTGAATATGTTGGCATCTGACTAAATTACTATAGTAGATACCCCAGACACTTTTAAATCTTTTGTGTGGCAGCATTTCGGGTGCCCGGCGGAAAATATAAATGGCGAATGAAGGGGGGCTAGGTTGCGTGCTAAACTTTGTCACACTGAGAAAGGGGAACAAACTGGAACACAGGCAGGAAGAGAAGGGGGGCTCCAGCCCTCCTCGTTGTGTAAGTAAATTCCGGAAAGCAGAAGGTACATTGACAGGCTCGTGGTGACATTAAGCTTACGCTTGACCTGCGGGGACATAACAAGGGAGGGGGTCGCTGACGCTGCTAAATTGCAACATAACAAGATAAGATCAAAGGGAACGGGTGTGGGGACTAACGCCAGCAATGTCCAAACAATGGTTATATGTTACGTCAACTGGAAAGATACCAACAAGAACAGTAGACGCCCTAAACGGGGTATAAAAGTTAGACACAGACAACAGGGAGCTGAGCTTCCCTTGGTGTGTACTTTTGTGCATCTGAGAGTGGCTCCCGGATCGATCTGTACAACAAATAAAGAGAGCTGACTTACAACCATCCTTTGCCTCACGAATGCATCTTTTCCTCATCAACGGACTCGGTGGAGTCTAACTCCAACAATTTGGGGGCTCGTCCGGGATGAGGAGAAGGTTGTTTGGATTGGAACCAGAGACGAGGTCTTGGGGACGCAGAGAGCCACGGGCGCCCAGCAATTAGGTGAGCAGAGCCTGTTTTATCGAATTCTGCATATTGGCGATTGCTAAATAAAGTGGCTGGAAGTGTCTCAGGATCTGTCGACCAATATTGTGGCGAGGGCCTGTAGTGCGTAGCTCTGACGGCCTGTGAACAGAGGGTACGGGACCCCGTAGTAGAACCTATTGGCGGAGGATTTAAGTCCACTGTCGTGTCCTTGGTTTGGCAACCCACCTACTGCTGACGAGCAGTAGGACAGCTGGGATTGAGCGTCCCGGGAAATTCAGGACCCCCGAACAGCTAAATTGGTCGGAGGAGTAAGGTTCATCCTCCTTAAAACGGGTTGAAGTCCCGAGGTGAAAGTCCTCAAAGTATTGGGTTAAAGTCCCGAGATTAGAGTACTCAAAGCATCGGGCTAAAAAGTCCCGAGACGTGGGGTCCCAAGGTACCAAAAAGTGTACACAGCGCTATTTACTATTTCGCGTGTGTAAGTGCGTGTTTACTATTCACTATTCCAGTGTGAGTGGGTTTACCATTTACTATTTACTGTTTTGCGTGGTTCGGTGATTGTGTGTGAGTGTGGGTTTAGGTTTTGGTGGTGTTTGTTAGTGGGGCACTCAGAGACAACTAAGAGGTGTACTAAGTGTGGGTGGATAAATCCATCCCCTGAGGCACAGGGGTTGTTGGATCAGGAGAAGTGTAGGTCAGATAAGCTAAAACATGGATCACGAATTTGATAGAGAATTGGATGACGGGGGCTGGGGTCCACCAGTGCGCGGGCGGTGGAAGCCTCTGTGTGAACAGATACAGCTGTTAAAAATAGCAGTGGGAAAAACAGCTCAGGAAAAGGGCCGAGAGAGAGAGACGGCAGATGCGTGGAAGCGTATGGGGATTGCAGTGAAATGTGCAGGATACAAACCGGAGGATAGGCAATCATTAGGAGCACTTTTATGGCGTAAGGTAAAGGAGCATAGCGGCCTGAAAGACGAGGCAGGACGCGAGCTAGTGAAAGCGAGGGTGTTACAACGGGGAAAGTGGAGAAAAGAGGGAGAGAAACAGGAGCAGGAGAGGCGAGCGTGGGCATTACGACACAACTTTGCCCTTATTGGCTTAAGATTTTAGTTACATACATGACGTTTGTATATCTGCTATTTCTCCCGAGAAGCAGGTAAAGCGGTGGTAACTGCTTTTCAATTAATTTACTTGGTAAAATTAAATTTAAATAAATGATATGAATACTGTAATAGTACTCGTGAACTTTGTTTGTTTGTTGTTAGTTACTGTAATGTTGCGCTGCTTTATTTGTTTAATCGTCTTGTCTGTGAAGACATTCAAGTTAATCAAATAAGAACTGCACTGTACACTGTACATGACCATAAAAACTTTGAATCCTTGAAATAAATGTTTTTGATCTTTTCCTTGGCAGTTATCTTTTTACACAGGGCCTCTATGTACACAATAGTTATTTTTTTCACGACTAACAGTATGGATCAGGAGTTGGTTATTGTAAAAGAAGTAATGTGCATGCAGGTGATATTTGTATAGATTTATGTTCACCTCTAGGTGATAAGTTTGATAGTCATTTCTTTTACCGTTTGGTCTCTCGGTTGAACATAATAGTGGCGCGAGCAGCTCCACTTGGTTTTTTAAAAATACTCAGCCATGAACTTCTGGTGAACTCAGGTGAATCCCTTCCTTCAGTAGTAAACCTTGGTATTTTCAGCCGTTTACACATTGTCTCACTAAAAGGTTGATAATATATTTGTCCTTTTACATAATGATGAAATATACGCTAATAAAAGTGAATATTCATAGATTCATGACTAACATAAAGTAGCTAACAGAAACTTAGACTAACAAAAGGTGCAAATACATACTCAGTTGGTTCCATTGTGTTGATTACATTACAATGTTTACATTGTAATGATTATATCATGGATATTTGGCATACTTTTTATAAAATCATAATTCTTATATTCTACGTTAGATAGTGCTAAATAATATTCCATAGATGGATGGACTTTATTAATCCCTGTGGGGAAATTGTTTTTTATGTCTCCCTCAACTTACTCTTTGTGGAGTAAATTGTCCGCGAAGTGCAGCTGCCTGTTGGGGCGCCCAGGGAGCTGGGGGTTAAGGGCCTTGCTCAAGGACCCACAGACGTGCTGTGGCTGGGTTAGTTTCAACTGGTGACCTTCTCATTACAGGCACAAGGACTGACCCCTGCCCCCCAACTGTGTATGAGTAGCATTTATGCTGTTTCTTGAGTGTGAGCTAGTACATAAACCAGCTAGTGTTCACCACTGCAAAAATACTCTAGCTTTCATACACATTTTTTTATTTTCTTACATTGTCCGTTTTTGTTCATAGTCTGTAATATTCTGAATAACGACAATGTAGAGGAAAAACAGATTAAATTCTCCTTGTTTGTAATTTCCCCATGTAATCCACTGCCTTGTGGTAAGAGGTGGAAAAGTCGGACGCGTTGAATGATGAGGATACGATATTGAGTTTAGTTCTTGAGTGGATTTATTCATATGATATATTAACGCACAGTACTTTGAACTGGTTTGTTTGGCTCGAAAGGGTCGATATGCAGACACCATCACACACGGCAAATACGGTCAATGACTGTTTCACTTTGCACCTTCAGCCCTGAGCCGCGTAATCTCAGCACCTCTAATAACAACCATTGCTGCCCCCTACAGGTGGGAATACACTTACACAATAGTAAAGATCACTAAGGCAGGCAGTACCTCTCGTTTCAAGTATTACAATACTATCCATCCATCCATCCATCCATTTTCCAAACCGCTTATCCTACTGGGTCGCGGGGGGTCCGGAGCCTATCCCGGAAGCAATGGGCACGAGGCAGGGAACAACCCAGGATGGGGGGCCAGCCCATCGCAGGGCACACTCACACACCATTCACTCACACGGGAGCGGCGGACGGGCAGGAAACAGGCAAGGCAGGCAGGATACGGGGAAATACGGGGATTTATTAGGAACACGGGGTGCAGGAAACATCTCACGCAGACGGACTTCAATGACGGACACTGAACTCTAGTAAGACATGGACTCAAATAGACAGGACTGATTGAAAATAATCGGACACAGCTGGGTACGATCAGGGAAGCACACGTGGATAATCAGGGGGCGTGGCACACACGGTGGTCGGACTGTCCGGGACCTCCTCGGGGACTAGGGCAGGAAAGTCTGGAGCTGGGTCAGGGACAGGAGTGGGGCCAGGAACAAGAGCCCCAGGGGGCACAGTCATTTGAGGCAGAGGGAGCGCCTCGGGCTCTAGGGCCGCAGGGGGCAGCGGAGGCGGCTGCTCGGGCTGCGCAGGAGCTACGGGCGACGAAGGAGGCTGCTCAGACGCTGTAGCAGGAACCCAGGACTTTATGCTCAGCCCACTGCTGTTAACTCCGATGACTCACAACTGAGCAGCAATGCACATTTCGAATCACATCATCAACATCAGGCTGATGACAAGACTGTGGGTCTCGTCAATAAAAACGGTGACTCAGCATACAAAGAGGAAGTGTGATGACTATCGGACTGCTGCAGAGCCAACAACCTGTCTCTGAATGTTGACCAAAGAAATGGTTGTTGACTTTAGAAGAACACAAAGCACAGAGTGACCACTCTCTGCTGCACATCGATGGCTCATCTGTGGAGATCGTAGAGAGTACCAGATTCCTTGTTGTCCATCTGGCGGAGAATCTCACCAGGTCCTTCAACATCAGCTCCATAGTAAGGAAAGCACAGCAGCACCTCTACTCTCCACGGAAGCTCAGAAAAGCCCATCTCCCATCCTCACACTCTATTGGGGAACTGTTGAAAGCACCCTGAGCAGCTGCATCACAGTCTGCTTTGGGAACTATGTCGCCTCAGATCGCAAGTCCCTACAACAGATAGTGATGACAGGTGAGAAAATCATTGGAGTATCTTGTTAGAGAAATATGTACTTTTTTTATTATCATTTTGCTAGACGCTTGGAAACAACACCCTGCCGCAGCTTGATCTTAATTGAGCAATAACACGTCTCAAGAACTGTCGCTTGAATATTTCCACCCCATATATGGTGACAAACAATGTTCAATGTCAGTTGCATATCCTGTTTGTGTACCTCAATAAAAGACACTGCGAGGGGAGTTCCTTTTTCGAAGTTGGCCGAGTTCGACTGAGAGGCTGACACCTCGAGGTCAGGACCGGGCTTCCCTTTGTAAGGAAAAGTGGTAAAAATGCCCCAAGGTTCTTGGTTGATCATTTGAATGCAGACAATGTTAGGAATTTATGATCATGGGGGAAGCCAGGGAGAGAATGGGGGTTCCAGTTGGCACCACTAGGGTGATAAGGATAAGATAAGGTGATAAGAATTTAATTACAATGATCATAAAAGTCTCTACCCTGTTCTGTCCTGTCCCCGTCTCAGGATCCTCACACTCCAGGGGGTCACTCTTTATATGTAAATTCACTCACAACACCTACACACAACACCTTGGTGGGGAGGGCCTTTTTGGGTATAAAGGGGGGTGAAGAACTGTCTTCAATTTGTGTCTGAGCTGCCTTTCAGTACCCGGTGTGTCTCTACACTGTATTACATTGTATTATTTTTGCTGTTCAATAAACCATCATTTTGCTGAAACTGCGGAGACTCTGCAAGTGGATTCCCTACACCTTGCAGCAAGTAAAACGTCATCACAGCTGTCTGTGTTGTTCTGTGTTCAGAGACTGGTTTGTTTCCAGCGCATCTTCAGAAGAAGATAACCCTAACATATCTCTCCCCTCCATCACGGATATTCACACCACACACTGCATCCGCAAAGCCACCACCATTGTGGATGACCCCACCCACCCCTCACATTATCGTTTCACCCTCCTGCCTTCTGGAAATAGGTCCCGGAGCATTCGGGCCTTTACAGCCAGACTCAAACAGCTTTATCCCCCATGCCGTCAGACTACTGAACTCTCAGGGACTAATCTGATACCACACACACATACACTCATTAACACACTTTATTATTTAACTACTATTTTTTTATCTTATTGTAGCCATGTTTACAGTTACTTTTATTTATTTTTATTGCTACCTCATTGCACAACCAAACTGCACCTTATCAGTATTGGGTTTACTGTGCTGTTTGTGCTCGTTGGTGTCAGTTGTCCTCTCTTTTTGCACTGTCCTGCAATGTTTGCACAGTTTTTGCTCATTATGCACCATACAGTATGTTGCTAGGTTGGTATGTGTTAGTCTTGTGTTAATTTAAGTAGCACCTTGGTCCGAGGGAAACAGTTTCTTTTGTAACTGTACTATACTCAACTGTGTAAAGTTAAAAATAACATTAAAGACCTACTTGACTTGACTTTTACTGATAACAGGTGCTAAAGTGAAGTGACTTGCTTCTGGGAAAGATCTCCAGCTGAAATTCTCTACAACAATTATGGGAGAAATATGGGAAGGACGCGGCGTCAGACCTGCCCCAGTGGGACAAATGTGGTTTTCCTAGAAACAGCAGCTTCAGTCCCAATCAGATAAGCCAGATGCGTTTGAAATTAGAGGAACAGGATCAGACTGGTTGCTCAGGTATTAATGTGGTAGAACTAAAACGGAGACAAATTGGAAGGTGTTTCAATTGTGGGAAAATGAGACAAAGCAGGCAGAGGAGATGCGGGTGGCAAAAAAGCATGAGATAAGGAATGCAGAGAATGTGGATGAGGGTGAGACTCCTGTGAAAACTGTGTATTGAAAATTAGGGCCACAGTATTGTCATCCATCCTGTCAGGGTATGTGGAAATACACTGAGGGTAAATGGCCTAATGCAGGAAGTGTCTTAATCCTATAACATCCAGCTGATTCAGGCTGTTGGGACAGTGTGGGACTGCACTCTTCTGGCTGGGACCTCGAATAAATGAATGAATGTTACATGTATACAGCCCTTTTCTAAGATACACAAAGAGCTTTACAGAGGCAATGGGGAGCCACTTCAACCCAAAGGTGAGGCAGCAGGAGAGGGGGCCCAGGCAGAGAGAACAGCCAACAAGAGGGGTGCTTCCACAGACAGGACGGGGGCCCCGGCAGACCAACGCTGACGACTCCTGGGACCAAGTCAACAGAGCAGCTGTTGTCATTGTGACTCACCCTCATACATCCATCCATCCATTGTCCAAACCGTTTATCCTACTGGGTCGCGGGGGGTCCGGAGCCTATCCTGCAAACAATGGGCACAAGGCAGGGAACAACCCAGGATGGGGGGCCAGCCCATCGGAGGGCACATTCACACACCATTCACACACACATGCACTCCTACGGCCAATTTAGCAAGAGAGAACATGCAAACTCCACACACATGTGACCCAGGCAGAGACTCAAACCGGGGTCCCAGAAGTGTGAGGCAACAGTGCTAACCGCTGCACCACCATGCCGCCCCACTGTTGGTTACATGTGTACATATTTTGTCTGATCTCTTCACCACCAGGTGGCAATATAGCAGCTCCAGAGTTGTTGATGGCTAGAGTAAAAATAAAAACACAGTAGCACAGAGGTGTAGCTAAAAATTCTGGGCCCCTGACAGAATGTCACCTTGCGCCCCTCTATCGAATTTTACATACTGGGAGAGAGATTTGTTGAGCCATCTTCCAATCTAATCCAATCCAGCTTTATTTAAAAAGCACTTTAAACAACCTTATCGACCAAAGTGCTGCACAAAGGAATAAATAAAAATATTCACAAACTTAAAAACGAATTAAAATAAATTTAATAAAAACCAAAACATTAAATGTAAGTAAATGGCCATTAATAAAATAAAAATATTATATTAATAATTATTTATGAATATATAAAAATTTATATTAATAAAGAAAAGGCTAAGATTGAAATAAAATTTACTATTAAAGTTAATATCTCACAAGGTGTCCAAGGAGAAGAGATGAGTTTTAAAAAGAGATTTAAAGATTTAAAGAGAAGAGGCCTCTCTAATGTGAAAAGGCAAATCATTCCACATTTTAGGAGCTGCGAATGCAAAAGCTCGATCCCCTCTAAGCTCACGCTGAGTCTTAGGAACCATCAGGAGCAGCTGATCAGCTGACCTGAGAGAGCAGGTGGGGGTGTAAGGGTGAAGCAGCTCACAGAGGTCAGGTGGAGCAAGACCCTTGAGGGCTTTAAAAGCAAATAACAGAATTTTAAAATGAATCCTAAAATGTACAGGCAGCCAGTGGAGTGAGTCTAAAATGGGGGAGACATGCTCATATTTCCATGTGCGGCAGTATTTTGAACCTTCTGGAGGTGAACAATAGTGGAGCCTCTAACCCCAACATAGAGGGCGTTACAGTGGTCCAAACTAGTACCGACAAAAGAGTGGATTACTGTCTCAAAGTGCTGCCTAGAAAGAATTGGCTTTATTTTGGCCAACTGCCTCAATTGTAAAAAGCTTGACTTGACAACTGATCTTATCTGCGTGTCAAACTTAAGGTTGGTGTCGACTTTAACCCCTAGGTGTGTGATGACTGGTTTACAATATTGTTCCAAGGAACCTAAAATTACAGTGGAGGTCAGAGGAGTGGAGTTACCAAAAACCAACACTTCTGTCCATTACCTCCCCACTTCCTTGTTAGTTACATTATTTGTTCTGCATTACTGTACTGCTTTGGAGCCTTTTGATATTAAGGTGAATAACACAGTGAAAAAAGAGACAGATGCATTGACAGCAGTTGTGGCCACACTTTGGACTGGGAGTGTAAGAGCAAAGGAAACTGAATCCACTATGTTCTGTCCTGTAAATTTTTATTAAACAACACATGACACACATACGAGTCCTGTTTTAACTTTCAGGGCTGATGGTCTGCAGCCTGGCTTGTGGTCTACAGTGCAGCGCAGGTGCAGTCACTGTGCTGAGCCCGGCGTTATAGTAATGATGCAGCCTTTCACACTGACCAGTGAGAAATAACCTTGAAAATGACTGTGCTCTTTGTGGTTCTCCTTTTGGAAACATCTTACCACCAAGCAACAGACATTTGACAACAGACTTCTACTCATCAATTATCAGAAATGTCATGCAGTAATCAGAGGTTAGACGGAAAAAATGACTTTTGTATTTTTCATCTTTTATCTTGGAGCAAACAGTTTTAATTGATGTACATGAGAGTAAATGGTGAATCAGTTTATTTGCTTTCTAGCTTTCTAGCACTTGGCTACCCAACCATTCATCAGTATGTGACCACTGCCATCTGGCTGAGTAAGTCTACTGTAATACTATTATTACAGTAGTATTATTAGTATTATTATCAGCTTATTGTGAGAATGGGGTGTGGGAAAAATGTCTTAAATGCAGACTGGTTACGGTGATCAGGAGCTTACTAATGAAAATGAGAAGAGCAAAGGGTTTGAACATCATAGTGGTTCCACTTGTTTTGAATCAGCCAGTGAGAAACTGACAAAGGGACCGGAAACAGGGAGGTACATGCTACAGAGCAGGCTGATCTGATTGGCTGTTCACACAGGTTTGCACGGCACTGCAGTGATTTACATTTTAATTTTTCTGGGTGTCTGTTAGCTTAACCCTAATAAATCAGTTTCACTTGTTGGATTTCCACTTATGGTCCAGCATGGTGGTGCAATGGTTAGCACTATTGCCTCACACTTCTGGGAGCTGGGTTTGAGTCACGGCCATAACACCATGTGTGTAAAGTTTGCATGTTCTTCCTGTGTTGTTGTGGGGTTTCCTCCAGGTTCTCTGGTTTCCCCCCCCCCCCCCCCCAGTCCAAAAACATACTGAGGCTAATTGGAGTTACCAAATTGCCTGTAGGTGTGACTGGTATCTGTGCCCTGCGATATGCTGGTGGCCCATGCTGGGTTGTTCCTTGCCTCACACCCATATCCTCCAGGACAATGTACGCTACTGTAATACAGAATTGAGATCTTGCAAGTACAAGTATGAGTACGTTGGAGGGCACGTCAGAGGCGGAAATGCTGTAGGTGACGTCAGACGCCGGAGACTTGGCGGAAAATCTGAATGAACAGCGAGGGGAATTTGGAATCTCTTGTGGAATATATCGACTGGTACTTCAACATTATAGTCATGAAGAAGAACGCAGATGCATCTTCTCCAGCCAAAAGCGAGACACCGTCCTCCAAAAGAAGTTGCCCGGCAGACTCCCCTGGCACAGCATCGCCGACTGGTAAAGACTTTGCCGACATCCTGGATTCAATCGACAAACGATTGTCCAGCTTCGACGAGAGGTTGGCTCTCGTCGAGATTCTACATCAGGAATTCAAATCCCCGAGGGAATCTTTGGAATTCAACCAGCAGCAGGTGGAAACACTCGCTGCTGAAAACACCTCACTATGGGACTCGGTTAAGTCTCTAACTGAAAATGTGACCCATCTAAATGAAGAAAATAAAAAAATAAAAGAGACTGTCGTCGATCTACAGGCCTGTAGCATGAGAAATAACCTGGTGTTTTCAGGCATCCCAGAATTACCGTCAAAACCTTTATCAAGAACCACCTGAAGCTTTCAGAGGACACTGAAAAACATCTGCTTTGAGAGAGTCCATCGGCTGGGAGCCAAGAGGCCTGGTGCACTGAGACCGTATCCTATTGTGGTTAAATTTGGATATTTTAAGCAGAAGGAGCAGGTGAAGAGCCGCGGCTGGGAGCTGAAAGGAACAGACTTTGTCGTAAACGACCAGTTCCCCAAAGAGATCCTGGAGCGACGCAAAGTTCTGTTCCCAATCCGACGCAACTTTATTTAGAAGGGTTCCCGAGCTCTCATCGCCGTAGACCAGCTCTACGTGGATGGGCAGCTGTACGGCGACCCCAGTACCACTCCCTGGTAGCCAGCTTAAACTACAGGCAGACGTTTTATTACAAGAGACTCATAGACCTGCCAAAGGATGAACTTAAAACACCCGAGTTTCCCAATGTGTTCTCAGCCTGCTATAACTCTAGGCAAAGTGGGCACTAGGGGGCAGCGTGTGGCTCAGTGGGCTAAGCCTGTATCCTTGTAATCAGAAGGTCGCAGGTTCGAACCCAGCCTCAGCACGTCTGCGGCTCCTTGAGCAAGACCCTTAACCCCCAGCTCCCTGGGCGCCACTATGAGTGGCAGCCCTTCGTGGTCAACTTACTCCACAAAGAGCAAGTTGAGGAGGCGTAAAGATAATTTCCCTACAGGGGATCAATAAAGTTATTTATTTATTATTATTATTATTATTATTATTATTATTATTATAATAAAGAGGGGTAGCAATTCTAATACATCTATCCACCCATCCATTTTTCAAAGCGCTTATCCTACTGGGTCGTGGGGGGTCCGTAGCCTGTCCCAGAAGCAATGGGCAAGTGGCAGAGAACAACCCAGGATGGGGGGCCAGCCCATCGCAGGGCACACTCACACACTATTCACTCTCACACGCACACCTAAGGGCAATTTAGCAACTCCAATTAGCCTCAGCATGTTTTTGGACACTGGGGGGAAACCGGAGTACCCGGAGGAAACCCCACGATGACATGGGGAGAACATTCAAACTTCACACACGTGACCCAGGCGGAGACTCGAACCTGGGTCACCCAGGTGTGAGGCAACAGTGCTAACCACTGCACCACCATGCCGCCCCCATGGAACACCATAATACTCAAAATTAAATTAATAAAAATATCCATCCATCCATCCATTTTCCAAACTGCTAATCCTACTGGGCCGCAGGGGGTCCGGAGCAACAGTGCTAACCACTGCATCACCATGCCTCCCCATTCTAATACATAAAAATGTCAATTTCACAGTACTCAACACAATTATAGATCCACAGGGTAGATTTATAATCATTAAATTATCTATACTTAACAAAAAGTTATGTATTGTTAATATATATGGTCCAAATGTTGATAACCCCTCATTCTTCCACGTTTTCTTTACCGCACTCTCTGAACACCAGGACTGCGCACTTGTTCTTGTGGGCGACCTCAACTTTGGACCAAATAAAGAAATGGACAGGCTCAGTACAGCTGCTCAGCGCAATTGGGAATCCACAAACATAGTTAAACAGCACATGAGCGACTATGGACTTTGCGATGCATGGCGTTCTCTTCACCCCACCCGTAGGGAATATACTTTCTTCTCACATGTCCATCACTCTTACTCTCATCTGGATTATTTCCTAGTCAGTAGCTCTCTGCTGAGTGACATTTCAGACACAGAGATACACCCTATAGCTGTCAGCGATCATGCTCCTGTATCTTTAACCCTAATAAATAAGAAGGCCATTCCACCAAGTAGAAACTGGAGATTTAATACATCATTGCTTAAAGATGGAGATTTTATTAACTATTTTAAAAAAAGAGTGGGCTTTATATTTAGACTATAATGACCTGCCTGGAACATCAGCATCTGTTCTCTGGGAAGCAGGCAAAGCTGTGATGAGAGGTAAAATAATCTCATTCTCATCACATAAAAAGAAGAGAAAACAAGTGTATCCAGGACTTAGAAGAAACCATGTGTCACGGGAAGGTTCGGGTGGACAGGCGATCGTGCGGGCGGTGGTTCAGAAAACCAGGCTGACGAGCAGGATCGGGGTAATCGGGGTTTATTCGGGAAAGGGAGACACGGGAGACAAGCGAGGCTAGATACGATCAGTTAAAAATAAATATGGAAAAAAACAACTATATGTGCTGTTAAAGACTGAAATGGGGATACAGTATATGACCCTGACAGAAAAAACAGCACTTTCAGGGACTTTTACAAATCTTTATATTCACCACAGATAAACCCATCTAAAGACGAAATTGATCAGTTTCTTGATAGTATAACCCTTCCGAAATTATCAGACAATCAAGCGATGGCACTGGATTCTCCGCTGACACCAGGTGAACTCCAGGAAGCCCTGAACGGTATGCCCAATAAAACGGCTCCAGGTCCAGATGGATTTCCAGCAGAATTCTATAAAGAATTCTGGACAATTCTGGCATCAACATTCTGCAGAATGTTGCAAGAAACCAGGGAAAATGGTCGGCTACCACCAAATATGAATTCTGCAAACATTAGTCTCTTGCTAAAACCAGGCAAAGATCCTACAGTATCTACCAGCTATCGTCCAATATCCCTTATAAACGTTGACCTTAAAATAATCTGCAAAGCTCTCTCAAAAAGAATAGAGAAGTTAACCCCTCTCATAATTCATCCTGACCAAACTGGTTTCATAAGGGAGGCACTCATCAACAAATACACGTAGATTACTTAATCTAGACATAGACTATTCATGCAATAAAAACCTTCAAATTACAATACTGTCTCTAAATGCAGAAAAAGCATTCGATAGAGTTACAGTAACTGGAATTTTTTATTTGCAGCTTTATGCAAATTTGGTTTCAGAAACTCTTTCATAAACTGGTTAAAAATATTATATAGTTCACCAACAGCATGCGTCAGGACGAATGACTAAACATCCTCCAGTTTCTGTCTCAAGAGGGGCACCAGCCACGGATGTCCTCTATCGCCCTCATTGTTTGCGATTTTTATTGAACCACTAGCAGCAGCAATTAGACAGGCTACAGTGATTAAAGGCATTAAATGCAGGAATGTAGAACATAAGGTAAGACTTTATGCGGATGATGTGTTACTTTTTCTCCAGCATTCACAAACCACTCTTTCTGAGGTAATTACATTAATAAACTCTTTCTCAAGAGTCTCAGGTTATTCGATAAACTGGTTAAAATCTACAGTTCTTCCAATTAATTGCTCCTTCCAGAATAATTCTTCCTCTCCACTGTAGTCTGGAGATATTAAATATTTAGGAATTAATGTTACACCTAGGCTGGCAGATTCAACTAAACTAGACCATTTCCCACTTTTAAAGAAAGTAGCGGATGATCTGGTTAGGTGGAAGTCCCTACCCATATCACTTATGGGAAGGGATGCCTCAATAAAAATGATGGTTTTGCCAAGAACTAATTATTTATTTGCAATGATCCCGAGCAAAACATCACCTGACTGGTTTAGATCTCTGGACTCCGCTATCTTTCCAGAGGAATTCAGATGAACCCCCACGTATTAGCTTAGAAACACTGCAAAGGACTAAGGATAAAGGAGGACTAGATCGGCCTAACTTTCACCACTATTTCTTTGCCAACAGGCTCCAAAACATCTCAGGGTGGTTAAAACATACCCTCTTAGATGAGCCTTGGCCAGACGTAGAACAGGCACTATGCAATAAGATAGAGATTTCGGATCTACCATTCATTAGCTCAAACATCAAAACGACAGGAATGCTTCAAAAGCATCAGTATCAGCTCTTTTCTGACAGCGTGCTGGGAGTTTCTAAAAATGACTGAGTCTTCATTAATCCCATGCAAGCGTACTCCCATCTGGAACAACCCTGATGTACTACTAAACAATAATTGATAAACTTCCCAGATTGGAGTTGTAAAGGTATTAAATACTTGGAACATATATTTGAAGGAATAGACTTTATTCCCTTTGACATATTAAACAATATGGGATTAGCAAGAATAGATTTTTAGAATATCAACAAGTTAAATCTATAGTAAAAAAAAAAATAAGGTCTAATCAAATCAAATTACAAATACCGCAAAGTGTGGCAGAATTCCTTAATCTGAAACCCCCCAAATTACTGTCTAAAATATACAGGACACTTTCTAAAATGGATGACTCATTGCAACATGGGTGGAAGATCTATCAGTCAGCTGGGACCACAATTTCTGGTCTAAGATATGTTTAAAAACCTATAAACTGATTAGAAATTCCAGTTTACAGTTAATACAATACAAAATCCTGCATAGAGTGTGTAATATTCGTGCAGAAAATATTGCATAATTTGTTAGACACAGAATTGATTATTTAAATGATGTGTACGTGTTAAATAGAAGCTTTATGTTGATTGGTTAATGCACACGTGATCTGTTTATGCATACTCGCTGAGACTCAGTCGGAGTAGTTCTACCTGCCTGTACGGAGTACAACATAAACTCCGTGTCATTCAATAAAGATTCTGCACAGCTATCCTGCCGTAATTCTTTATAAACAAGACAAAACATGGTGCGAGAGTAAAAGTGAATCACACGGACACAATGGACGTCGCTGGTGTTCCGTCGCCCCGCATGGACAAAACAGACAAACAAGACAAAACAGCATAAACGTCAAATTCTCAAAACGAATACTGGAAGAAATAATCAAGCTTAAAATTGAGTATTATATTTGTGACCTTGAGCGAGTACCCCCCTAATCAAGCGGTATCCAAAGCGAGCACACAGGAGAGATTAGGGCTGGATCATAAAAGTATTTATTGGTTTTATTAACAATCGCAACAAAAAGGGGAGGGTTCAATAACTCCCGGTGACCTGGTTGATGTTTCCACTGGTGAAGTATATCCCCCAGTAGGTAGTTTAAAACCCCGGCCCGCGCCACTGGGCAGCCAGAGATATCCTCACAGCAGGCTGGGACCCTATTGCTCGATTAGCACCCCTGGTTTAAACAAATCAAAATACCATATACTCAAAACAACAAAATAGTCCTCACTGCAGAACAAAATAAAAACCAATACCGACAGCGCACAGCAAATCCACTCCAATACGCACACTGGGGTCGTCAGAGCACTGGTCCCAGGCTCCAACTAATAAGCCCAGGGACAGCCTGCTAGAGGGTACGGACAGAGTCACCCGAGAAAGTCCACGGTCTCAGCGGAGTTATACATGTGTATCGTTCGCAGATAATTTTACAAAGGCAGTATATACGTTGCGCCCTAAAAGAGGGGAAGAGAAACAGTGGGTACAACTTTCCCCAAAGGTTGCGGTTTCCTGCAAATGCCAAAACAGAAATTACAAAACCCACACTCCATTCCTCATAATAAACATAAAACCAACATGTATCCCACACAGCAAAAGCGTTTATCTACCTCCAGAGGACCCGCACTCACACCAGCCGATCAGGTTTTCACCTCCGGTCGCTCTTTTATATATTACCATCGCGTCAGTCAATAATTAAAACTATGTCCGACTCAATAGCAATTAACTATGTTAGGAAAAAGATAAAACCCATACCTTGTCTTTGCAAACAATCTTGTTCTGGATACACGACTTCACCCCCTTGTGCCTTTGGGCAAATGCGTTCGTCCCTCACCATCAATGCCCCAAAACTTCACGAAGAGTGGTCCGCCTTATCCAGAGGAAGACTAGGCTACTTGCCGCACTCCCTCTTCCCAAGAAACCTCCAAGACCAAACAGTACTTCGATTCGAATCGCGAGATTATGCGGGTATAAATCTGATGGAATACCGCGCCCCATATCATCATAAAAATCCCCTCGGGGTATCAAAATAAAGGTCCCCTTTTCAGCTATATGGTCGCTACTCGTACCGGTTATATATTAATTGTTGTTTGTATTATGGTATAAAATTTAATCAAGAAATTGACTAAAACAACACCTGATGCACTGACAAATATAATACATTTTCATACCCGTAGTATCATATTTGATACACACATTTTCAGCACGTTTTTCTATAAAATATTTCATGATATATTAAGTTATTATTAGTTAGTTCACACTAATAAAGACTCATTTTGAAATATAATTAATTTTCGCTACATTGCGCTTACTGTAACTGTTCCCAAAATAGGACTTCTTATCCCATGAAAATCCTGCCGGCTACAACGTGTTTGCAGCCGTCAGTGATTCTTGAAAAAAAAAAGACGTTTTCCATCTGAACTACATAGGTCATCCACCAGAGGGCAGAATACAGGTATATCATTATATACACCAGGTTTTTGAGGAAAGGGATAATCGTATTACTGACGTAGAGGTCTTAAATATGATACATGTGGCGTTATAGGGAGTTAATGTAATTTTCTATTCACTCATGCAAATAAATAATTGTTTGATAACAAAAAAATACATTTGTTTTAATTCTTTTTTCCTGTAAACATATCACTTGTCCCCCCCCCCATGCTCCCACATTCAAAAATGAAACTTTTGATAGCACTTTATTGCCATCGGTTCCACGGGAATGCAGACCTCTATTCTTTTCTTCTACCTGGCAAGTCCACCATTATAATAGCAATTCACCAAGGTGCAAGCGCATGTAGCTCTTAAAGAAATTGTTTGAAAAAATTAGTTTATAGCATGTTTACACCCTAAATACACCAGTGACTGAGTACAACCCTTGTGGACCAGGCGCCTGGCTTTGACTATTTTTCTGCCATTAAACTAGCAAACATGGGTTGGCCATGAAGTAAAATAACTTGTGCCTTTAAATTGTTAAAAAAAAAGTCCTGTGTGTTGTAAAGTGAGGTATGAAACAGATACCAGGCTGCTTCAGTGAGGGTCAGCGTAAGTTTTATTCATGTGATTTTGCGGTTTCAACTGTTTCATTGGAATCAATCCAAGCAGCAGCATGAAGACTGTAAACCAAAGAAGTGGGACGATGCCTGAGAAGAACAACTCAGTCAATCCTCACATCTCCTCTCTCCTCAGGCGATTGATGGACTCTGAGCATGACACATGTACAAAAGATGAGGACTCTTCGAATGGAAATTGTTCTTAATCTTTTATTTATACCTTTTGCTTATACCGTAAGATTTAGGAACACACTGAAAAAGATCAACTTTAATACATTTGAAGGTTGAAGTTATTGGAATTTGTTACGGCTGATTTGGTGGAATATGTTTTTGGACAGAACTGTCAAAAAATGTGGAATGAAAATGCAGTTTAATGGTTGAATCTGTAGCTTGCCTAACTTGCTATAAATTACACACACATGCAGCATTAAAGTAACAGGGAGCTATTAGAACAGAGTTGTTGTATTACATTAACACAGACCAGCAAAAAATATTGTAACAAGTGGGCTACCAGGGCGCACTTGTCGAAGTTCGCTGCCACCACCTTTTTAATTTAAAGAGGCTGGGAAGGTCCAACCAAATAAGGACACCAAAATATAGGAAGATCTTTATTAAATATTCCCCGGATTACAACCCCTTCCCGAGGGCTAACTTCATCTCACTAGGAATGATACAACCACAGTTCCCCCCACGCCACTCAGAATCCAAATATACAGCACAGCAAACTTAAATCACAACGCCCGTGCAAACCCTTACACACAAGCAAACAAATCATTCCCGATGCACCTTCTAACCCCGCCCTCCTACTCACGACCGCAATCCGGGGATAAAATTCATACACAAACATACGCTCATTCATTCCAAAATTACACCATTAAAAGCGGTTACTCCCCTGGAAAGAGGCACACCTGGCCCCCCCCGCTTTCTCCAGGGAAAAGAAGTTGAGGTCTCTCAGTCCACGGGGTTCGTCTCCCCGCTGTACTTCGCTGCCAGCCCTTTAAACCGCTATCTTTCTAAAAGCATTATCCCCCCCCATAACTAACTATAACTTCATCCACGGCCAGTCTACCACCGGCGACGGACACACCACGGTTCCTTTTCCCACAGACTGACAGCTACTCCAACTCCCCCAGTTTCCCTACAAGACCAAAGAAAGACCTTTTCTCTTCCCCCCCTCCCACATAGGCATCCTCTTTATAACTCTCCCTCCCCCACCCCAATCCTAATCACCGGTGTTCCCCATTAACATGGCAGCGAATGACCACGCCCAGATTCGTTCATTACACTATCCCCCCCTTCAACCGGAGAGGACTCGTCCTCGAGTCACTGCATGTCATAATCCTTGGTCCAGACAGGCAACCGTCTCTCTCGCCTCAGTTGCCATCTCTGAGGTCGAGGACCACCCCCTGTGTCAACCAAATCCCCTTGCACAATCACAGCAGTAGGGCCACTAGACCCCACTTGCACAGCCAACTCTTCCCGGGCTTCACTCTCCAGCTCCATCATACAGCTTGATGCTGCAATATCCTCTGTTGCTCCTGGATCTTCTAACTGGGAACCAGCCGCAGGAGCCTTTACCGATTGTTCCTCTGAGACTCTTCCTTGGGGAGTTCCAGACTGGAGGTAAATCCAACTAGCCGGGGAATGAACCTCTGGAGGTCCTGTACGACCTTTACCTCGCCGCCTCCACTCCTTCCACACAGGCCCAGACCCCCTGGAAGATGGAGACACCTCAAAAGAGGAAGGCACACAAGGTTTTAGTCGGTTGACATGAACGATAGTGTCCCCCCCCCCCTTTTTCTGGACACACCCTATACAGCACCTCAGAGATCCTCTCTTTAACCTTAAATGGTCCCTTAAACCGCCGCTGTAACTTAGGACAAACACCCCTCCTTCTAGCCTTATCCCGCATCCATACCAACTCACCCACAGAATAGAACTGTGGCTGTGCTCTAAAATCGTAACACCGTTTCTGTCTATGTGATGCCTCCCCCTGATGCTTTTTCACAGCCTCCACCACAGTCGCTAATGTCTGAGACACACTAGACACATACTCTGACATGGGTTTTAATCTTTCACCATGATCCAAATTCAACATGACATCCACCGGTAAAATCATTTCCCGGGCAAACAAAACTTTATACGGGGTAAATCCTGTACTGGCATGTACACTGCTTCGATATGCCATCATCACAAAGGGCAACAAAGTGTCCCAATTCGACTGATTCTGATTAACAAACAGTGATAACATTGTTACAAGAGTACGATTAAACCTTTCAACCAGGCCATCCGACTGTGGTGAATATGGGGATGTACGAGTCTTATTTATTTCTAGTAGTTGGCACAATTCTTGAAATACCAGTGACTCAAAATTTCTCCCCTGATCTGAATGTAAACTACGAGGGCAGCCATAGCGACACACCCATTCCTCCACCAATACCTTTGCTACCGTCACTGCCTCTTGATTCCCTAGGGGAAAAGCTTCGGTCCACTTCGAAAAGTAGTCACCAATCACTAAAATGTATTTATTTCCCCTCTCAGTCTCTGGAAGAGGACCCAATATGTCCAAAGCCACCCTTTCATAAGGGCGTGCAGTCACTGTGGAAACTAATGGAGCTCGTATGGCCACACCTGTCTCCTTCCGTGATGCACACTCCCTACATTCCCTGCACCACCGACGGACGTCCCCCGACCACCCTGGCCAAAAAAAACGTTCCCGGACCTTAGCCTGTACCTTCTGTATCCCCAAATGCCCCCCAGTCATAGTGTTATGCAGCCAGTACAGAATACGCGGCACCATGTTCCCAGGGACTACTAACTGCACCAGGGGTTCCCCACTAACCCCTTTCAGATCTCCCACCTGCCTCACCAGCACCCCATCATGGACCACTAATTCATCCCATACAGGTAAATAACACTCTAAACATAGATGCTTTGCAGCTTCAGCCCGACTAACCCCACCTTGTTTCAGACTAATCATTAACTGGATGTCACTGTCTCCCTGCTGTGCTTCCTGCAGCTCATCAACATTATTCGCTTCCTCCGGCCTCTGGGCTGCAGTTTGGAGGACACAGACTTGCGGGTCTCCCACCTGCTCACCAAAAGATGGTAACCTCGATAACACATCCGCATTCACATGCAACCTGCCTACCCTATGTACAATTGTATAATGAAAACTGGCCAATTGTTCCATCCACCGAGCTAGTTGACCCTCCAGGCCCTGGAAATTATTCAGCCACCGCAGTGAGTTATGGTCAGTCCTCAACACAAATTCTCTCCCTAGGAGATAATGTCGAAAATGCTTCATAAAGGTGACCATACTTAGGAGCTCCTTCTTCGTTGTAGCATACCTCCGCTCTGCCTTAGTTAATGCCCGGCTGGCATAAGCTACCACTCTCTCACCTCCCTCAGTTGTCTGAGAAAGCACCGCGCCTATGCCCACATCACTGGCATCTGTGTCCAACACAAACTGTTTACCTGGATCTGGGTAAGCCAGCACCGGGGATGTAATTAAACATGCTTTTAGGGTTAAAAAAGCTTTATCACAATCAGGAGTCCACTTAAATCTCCGCCCTTTCTCCGTCAACTGGTGGAGGGGCCGTGCAATCTCCGCAAAACCTTTAATAAACCTCCTATAATACGAGGCTAAACCCACAAAACTGCGCACCTCAGTTTGATTTCTAGGTACTGGCCATTCTTGGACCGCCTTAATTTTTGCAGGGTCAGCTGTAATTCCCTCATCTGAGATAACATGCCCTAAGTAATGTACCTGTTTAGCAAACAGGTCACACTTAGCTGGTTTCACTTTTAAAGTTGCCCCCTGCAGCTTCCCCAATACCTCATCCAATCGCTGAAGATGTTCCTCGAATGATCGACCAAACACAATAATATCATCAAGGTACACCAAACATGTGGACCACTGTAGGTCAGCAAGGACTAAATCCATCAACCTCTGAAATGTCGAGGGGGCATTACATAAACCAAAACTAAGCACGTTAAATTCATACAAGCCCTGCCTAGTAACAAATGCAGTCTTGGGTTTATCCCGCGGGTGCATCTCTACCTGCCAGTACCCACTGGCAAGATCTAATGTAGAGAACCATGATGCATTAGACAAACTATCCAGCGCATCATCAATGCGCGGCAGTGGATAGGCGTCCTTACGAGTGACCTCATTTAGCTGGCGATAATCAACACAGAGCCGTAGGCCCCCATCCTTCTTTCGCACAGGTACAATCGGCGCTGCCCATGGACTACGGGATGGCTGAATAACATCCGCCTCCAACATCTGCTTTATCTGGTCATCCACTTCTCTCTGTAAATGTAAAGGGACTCGCCGAGCCGGCATTTTAATAGGCCGGGCCTCCCCAGTGTCAACCGTGTGCATCGCCAGCTGCGTTCTACCCAAATCAGCCTGCCCCATGCTGAAAACATCTGCTCGTCGGTGCAACATCGCCTGGACTGCACACGATTCTGCTAAACTGAGTCCCTTTTTATCCAGACCTAGATGTTGGAAAAGTTCCTCACCCGTCCAGCACTGCTCGGGCCCCCCACCATCTGTGAGGACAGCTGTCTGCCCCACTTCGATGTCTGTGACCAATGAACCCACCTTCATTCCCCGCTTGAGTTTACACTCATCTTCGGTCACATTAATCACTCTTACAGGCACAGCTCCTTGGGTTACACGACAAACAACCCGTGCCACCAAAACATCATGTCGGCTGGCTAATAATGGAGCAGGTTCCAGCATCCCCACTAAGGGGTGGGCAGACACCACTTTAACTGTTCCCGGAATGACCACCTCACTCCGTGGGGGGACTATAACATCAGTACTCAGGGTCACTATCCAGGGCTGTTTACTAGAGGCATGTGCCACTAGGGGCACCATCTTCCCCATCACCTGACAACTCTGCCCCTTTAAATCAATCACTGCCCCATATTGGGTTAAAAAGTCATTCCCCAACAACAGATCTCGCATATCCCCATCAGTCACTAAAAATTCCACCCCCAAGGCTAAAGACTCAAATTGGCACACAGTGCACCATTTACCCAAGATTTTAAGCTCAGCCCCATTCGCTACAGCCACAGCTCCAACATAGGGCACCAACCCCGGTCTCCCCCCTGTGGCAGACTCCCAAAAACTCCTTGGCACTACTGAAACCTGAGCCCCTGTATCAACCAATAAATATGCCTCAACCCCCCCAACCTGGGCACCTATATATAGCCCTTGACCACACAGACTCGCCATTGGAGGAATTTCTACCTCAGGGCCTTCCTGCTTCAGGGCGGGCACACGACCTACCGTGCCCGCCCTCGAAAGTTTCCCGACACATAGGGACAATCCTTTTTTAGATGTCTGTCACATCCACACTCCCAACACACCATTCGCTCCGGCCGAAGTGCCTCAGACACTGCTACCCGGGATGACTGCAAAGGAGCTACTATGCTCTCACCAGCAGTAGGGGGACTATTGCGGGCCTTTAACGTAACCACTTCTGCACGCAGGGCCTGCACCTCCTGTCGCAAACCCTCCACCACCCCCAACAATGTCTCCATCTGATCCTTATTCCACCCTGATCCACTTATACCACGTACCGCCGAGGGGCCAGCATGTCCCTCCAACCGTCTAATAGACTCAATTTCAGTTGCAAGGCTGATGGCGTCCTCCAAAGTGGAGGGTTTGGCACTACGTAGCTGAATACGCAAATCTCCAGCCCCCACAGTAACCACAAAATGGTCCCGTGCCAACATATCTTGAGTAGCATAATCAACCAGTGGATAAGCTCGCATAACAAGCCTTCGCAACGCTGTGCCAAATTCTCTAGCTGATTCTTGAGGTAAACGAATGCGAGATGAGAATTCTGCACGATACCAATCAGTACTCCCACTGGATTCCATGCATCCCTGCATGGCCCCCTTTAAAGCCCCATAAGTAATACGAGCCTGCGGAGGCAGCCCCGTATAGCACTTACTCCCGATAACTCACGCTGTCCGAGTTGAGGGAACTCTAATGTGGAACTGGCGGATGCCGACGCTGCCTGCTCACTTTGTGACATGATAAAAATTCAAGTCGTTTAATACACAGGGGAAAAGGACACGAAAAAAAACTTGTTCTCTCTCTTTTCACTCTCCTCCCCCTTTGCAGGATCCCACCGCTGCCACCAGTGTAACAAGTGGGCTACCAGGGCGCACTTGTCGAAGTTCGCTGCCACCACCTTTTTAATTTAAAGAGGCTGGGAAGGTCCAACCAAATAAGGACACCAAAATATAGGAAGATCTTTATTAAATATTCCCCGGATTACAACCCCTTCCCGAGGGCTAACTTCATCTCACTAGGAATGATACAACCACAGTTCCCCCCACGCCACTCAGAATCCAAATATACAGCACAGCAAGCTTAAATCACAACGCCCGTGCAAACCCTTACACACAGCAAACAAATCATTCCCGATGCACCTTCTAACCCCGCCCTCCTACTCACGACCGCAATCCGGGGATAAAATTCATACACAAACATACGCTCATTCATTCCAAAATTACACCATTAAAAGCGGTTACTCCCCTGGAAAGAGGCACACCTGGCCCCCCCCGCTTTCTCCAGGGAAAAGAAGTTGAGGTCTCTCAGTCCACGGGGTTCGTCTCCCCGCTGTACTTCGCTGCCAGCCCTTTAAACCGCTATCTTTCTAAAAGCATTATCCCCCCCCCATAACTAACTATAACTTCATCCACGGCCAGTCTACCACCGGCGACGGACACACCACGGTTCCTTTTCCCACAGACTGACAGCTACTCCAACTCCCCCAGTTTCCCTACAAGACCAAAGAAAGACCTTTTCTTCCCCCCCCCTCCCACATAGGCATCCTCTTTATAACTCTCCCTCCCCCACCCCAATCCTAATCACCGGTGTTCCCCATTAACATGGCAGCGAATGACCACGCCCAGATTCGTTCATTACAATATCATAACATTATTCTAACATTAATGTCATGTTGTTCTTAATAGATTTCTGTCTCAGGTCCTGATTTCAGATTGAGCCTTTAATCTAGAATATGGTCAGTTTTAAAAACACTTGACTTTGTTGCAACTCATTTTTGTCATGCCCTGCCCGTCGGCTCCTCCTGTGTGCCACGCCCCCTGCCTACCCACGTGTGTTTCCCGGATTGTACCCAGCTGTGTCTGATTATTTTCAATCAGTCCTGTGTATTTCAGTCCGTGTCTTACCCGAGTCCTGCGTCCGTCATTGATGTTCATTGATGTTTGTTCGCGTGAGATCCCCGTTCTTGATTAAAACCCCGTTTTCCCCTTATCCCGCTTGCCTGCCTGCTCCTTCCGCACGATCGCCGCTCTGCCCGCGATCGCTCACCTCGACCCGTGACAATTTTCATGTTAATGTCATCTTTCCTGTTAATGTGAGTTTGTTCTGTGTGGGTCTCTGTCTCAGGCTGTCATTTTATTCATAGTCTCATTTAAACCACTTAACAATATGCATAGATTGCATAGTTGCTAATGTAAAAAATAAAAATTAACTTCTATTCTACAACAACATACAGTATTGTGAAGTATTAATAGTACTTATTGCCAATTCCAGTTGAAAGGGTAACTTCTGTAATTTGAGTAAAATGCAAGATAAATTTTTAAACCAGATTACAGTAAATTTTTATTTTTCTGTTTAAAAAGATAGTTGCTGTAATTTACATACGACAAAACCTGTAAAAGACATTTTGTAATTATTTTCTAAATGAAATGAAGATACTTTGTTACTCTCCTTGCGGAAATTCTCTTTTCACCTACCCCATCTTGCTCTACTTGACACACGGGCACAGACAAAGGTGACAGCAAGCCTGGCAGCAAAGGGCAGCCACCTGTAGGGACACCCATGGAGCTGGGGGTTTTACAGTGATTAACAGCAATTTTGCAATACCTTTCTGGCAGCTTTTTTTTTTTGCTAGGTATTTACAGTAAATTCCACATTCAATTCTACACCAAAACAGACGTCATTCCTAAGCGCAGCATGGACTGCTTCCAGACACAGTATCATATGCAATTTCCAGAGTCACTTGAGTAAGCTGGAGATGCCTCATCCCCGGGTAAGAGAGCCTGCAGTAGGCAGCCTACCAAAAGAGGGCCTTTCCTGTTCCCTTCGTGAATTATAAAACCAGTGGAGAGAGCTCTCCTGTTGCAGTTTCAAAGAGAAGACCAACATGGAGAATTTTGGACTGAGGTTTTGCAGTATGAGGGTGCTAAAGGAAAAAGGAGTTTCAAAGACATTGGTCTGCCTGTACTGCCGATTTTGTCTCTGGCAATTTCAGATGTTCATGTAGAACGTGAATTTACTAATGTGACATTCCTTAAATCTGACCACCAAACAGAATGGTTGTAAATTTTCTGTCCAGTTTGGTAGATGTACAATTTGGACTGCAAAGAGATGGACTGATGCAGAGGCAGAGCTATAGATAGGCCTGGGTGAGCTCTGCTGGGCCCACCCATTCAGATTAATGAAATTACATTTTTTATATGTATTACCGGCTTCTAACTCTGTTCCTGCACATCACTGCTGTTACTGTGGCAAGTACGACAGAATGTGTGAGCTCCCTCTAGTGGTGCTCTTTAGGTAGAACACCACAGTCGTGGGTGTATTATTGTTGCAGTCACCATGTTGTAAATATCTAAGCCTATATAAGAAAATGTAGGGTAATGAGCTTCACTCAGGCCCACCCAAATTTAATACAGGTCCATCCATCAGCCACTTTTCCATATTTAAATGCTGCAGGAGGATGCTCACATGAAAAAAAAGACTAATTCATTTCTTTATCCAAAACTATTTCTTTCCTCATTCATTACAAAGAAAAGAGCTTTAACTTGTGCGTGCATTGCTTAATTTTAAGCAGCATTATGGAGTATTTTTGGAGATAGAAAAGTTTATGAAGGGTCTGATTTTGGGTATCTTTTACTTGTGGTTTGGGCTATAAAATTGGAAGGAGTTGCCAACCTTCACTGTGCAGGGTCTGCGCTGTTCTCATCCGTGGACAGTGTGTGAGTTTGTGGGTCAGTCATAAATATGCGGGGGGGCTGTATTTATTCAAAATAATACAGATAAAATTAATATATCTCATCAATTAATTTAAAGTTATTTTTCACCCCAAGCACACCTATCCTTCCTGAAAATGGTTTAGTCTACAGTCCTGCTCTGGGGTACGTTTCCTGTACCATGATGCATGTTAGCAAAACACAAAAATATGCCAGGAAAATAGCAAGAGATCAAAGAAAAAGATACATTCTGTGGGCCATGGCTGCTGCCGCATGGCAGAGCATGTGAGCGGGAAGTGCAGGGACGATGTCAGCATCACCAAAAGGAGGGCTGCAGCTCTCTGGAGGGAGCAGGAGAAGAGGACTGAGGGAGCACCAGTTTACCTCCTCTCACTCCTGGGGAGGACCGAGTATTGGCCATCCTAGATCTGAGAGGCACTTGAGGGAATCCCGGGGTGCATAAATCTCTGTAGTCTACCCACCTCCAAGACATCTATGCTTTCTACTCCCCAGCCACTTCCTCTTGGCCCACCAACATTTGGCCCCCTGTAGTGTGATCACCAGGGTTCCTCAATATGTGGCACCTCCACACCTGGCTCCTCTACATCAGCCATCCCTTGTCTGGGCCCCTCTACATCAGGCCCCCTCTGACGTGGCCCTCAGTCCCTCAGGGCGACACTGTCCCCTGAGTCCCCAGAATCCCTTTCAGTCTGGGAGATCACCTAACCCACCCATCCTGCTGCCTAATGCCGGTGTCGTGCTGTAAACTGTCCCCCTGCCACGGAATGTAATCTCTCATTTTAAAGGCAATGTCGCTTCGCTTCTCCTGCGCGGCAGCAGCGTCCGCTCGCTGTAACATCAGTTGTCTTGTTTAAGCAGACTAAAAACTCATATTTCTTGTTTATTATGATATTTTACAGTCAAAGTTAAGATAAACATCCTCCTGTAAAATATCGCAAATGTGACACTTACTACCATTTCATTTAAACACGACAGTAATGCATTTCTTTTTGACGAGGCTCGTTTGTGCAAATACAGGCGCCTATAGTCTCAAGAGGTGATTCATTTTCTTGAATAATATTTTTGATACTTTGTTGAATTAATTCTGCCTCAATATTTTTGCTATTCTGTCTTCTTTTCATACCTATAATGCAGCGATTAGCTTCATACTGGGCACCGACACACATAGAAATGACGTAACATCGAATCAAATGCCAAAAGTAATCAGAAGTCAGCAGCCTGCCCAGAATGCACAGATAACAAGCTACACTGCAAGTCGTCCAGCCACGACGTCACCCAGCCCATCATCTACCATCTAAAATACAGATAAATTACAAGTGCTCCGTATTTCTGCAGATGACATTATTTTGAATTGGGCCATAAAGAAAAAAACATTCTTGGCCTGGAGGGAGGGGGGCTTGAGCAGGCTATTCTTATTTAATAACCCAATTTTTAATTCAGAATAATAAGATTAATAGGATGTTGGTGGCTGTCAGTCAATTACAAATTGTGGTCGAGACTAAGTAAAAGATAAAAAGTAGTGATAATATAGCAAAGCAGTGGCAATACTACATTGCCAAAGCAGGTTATATGCACTAAAATACAACTGCAGCTTCACTAAGCACATCACAGTGCAGTCTGACCAGACACACAGTTCTCAGTCAATTATCTGCATTGTGGGAAGATATGAAAGGATTTACAAACTACCATTACTAGTTACCACACTGCAAAATGCTGCTTTACGTGGAGTTATATTACGAAAGGCCGTCAAGGCCACGATGTCTTAAACTCTTTGCTTAGAGGCGGCATTATTTCATGCCTACAGTTATATTTTTACCTCTATAGACAGCCGTGTAACTGCGCTTACAGGCAGCATTTTGCAACGTGTCTTGATGTCAACAAATTATCTTTCAGAATAAAAGCACCATTAATATTGAATCACAAACACCATAACAAAACCAAATTCTGCACAGTTTGCTTATTATTCTGGGTGCGGGCTGCTAACATCCTGCCTTACGGTTTGGTTTGCGGGCTGCTGGTGGCCTCCTACCGCTCTGCCATGGAGAGCATCCTAACATACGGCCTTACGGTGTGGTATGCGGGCTGCTGGTGGCCTCCTACCGCTCTGCCATAGAGAGCATCCTAACATATGGCCTTAGGGTGTGGTATGCGGGCTGCTGGTGGCCTCCTACCGCTCTGCCATAGAGAGCATCCTAACATACGGCCTTACGGTGTGGTATGCGGGCTGCTGGTGGCCTCCTACTGCTCTGCCATAGAGAGCATCCTAACATACGGCCTTACGGTGTGGTATGCGGGCTGCTGGTGGCCTCCTACTGCTCTGCCATAGAGAGCATCCTAACATATGGCCTTACGGTGTGGTATGCGGGCTGCTGGTGGCCTCTATGACTTTTTTGTAGACAGTCCATCTGTGTGGTGCTGTTTGCATGAATTGTTTTGGGAAATGCACTTACAGTTTTGCAGATGTTAAGGGTGATTCCAGAAATCCATCAAAGCAACTGAGGAACTGCAATGTCGCTGTACAGTTCCTTATAATGGATGTAATGTAATGTAATGTGTAGAGTGGCAAATAAACTGATTCACCATTTACTCTCATGTACATCACTTATCAAAATGTTGCTCTAAATGCAAATGTGTGAATGTAAATGTAAGCAGTAAAGCTACAATTTACGTTCGGTTTGCATGGTGGAAAGAACATTTAATCTGCCTTTTAAGTGTGATTAGAAGATCTAATGCCTGTGTGCTTGTAATCAGATGGTCGCTGGTTCAAACCCAGCCACAGCACGTCTCTGGGTCCTTGAGCGAGGCCCTTAACCCCCAGCTCACTGGGCATCACTACAGGTGGCCGCCCTTCGCAGACAACTTACTCTGTTTACTCTAAAAAAAAAGACAGCAATTTGAGGGAGAAATTAAAACAATTTCTCCACAGGGACCAGTAAAGTATCAATTATTATTACTGTATGAGAGACTGTCTAATATCAGATTGATAACAGACTCATACTGTGCTGCGCTTGTCTGAGAGAGATGATTAGCAAATGCTCTCCCACAGTGTCTCAGCACTCTGTACAAAGAACTTTATATGCTCAGTATCTGCTCCTGTTTATCTAATTGTTCTCATTTTAACTGGATGTTAAGGAGTAAATTAATAAACGTCATGCAAGTGCACATTAGGACGCTTTTTCACTGTTACTTAAATTCCCATGTGAACAGCCAAACAGATCAGCCTGATGTGTGTCTGTGTTTCCTCTCTGTTCCCTGCCCTTTCATCCCGACCACGACCATGATCTCTCACTTAGCAGCAGAGCAGTTTATTCTAAACAGTGGAACCACGAAGATGTTCAGACTCTTTGGTCTTCTCATTTTCATTAGTAAGGCCCTAAAATATAAATTATTTTTGGATTTTAATATTTTCATTTCTGGTATGATGTTATCATTGGAATTTGGCCATTTAATCTTCATCATAGTTAATAGTTATTTAGATTACTATTATATGTCTTATTTGATTATGATTTTTTTGTTTTTCTGTTTTTGCAGACACTGCACTGACTACAGATGTTGTTCAGCCCAGTCACCTGACGAGGGTTCAGCTTGGAGACAGTGTGAACCTGACATGCTTCTATCCAGAAGAAACAACATCTGTTGCTTGGTTTAAGCAAGCTGCTGGTCAGAAGCCCCAGCCCATGGCGAAAGCACTTCTCTACGTACCTGGTGAATTTTACAAGGAATATAAAAGCATAAAACGTTACTCCTTACTGAATGCAGAGGGGAGTTTTAACCTCACTATTTCTAACGTGGAGCCGTCAGATTCTGCAGTGTATTATTGTGCTGCTGTGTTTCTTCATGAGGTCACCTTTGGGAATGGAACCTTTGTCATAATCACAGGTAAATGAGATTCCAGCTATTTTCATATTTGATTTATTATAATGTCAGTAAGATTATTCCCTGTAAAATATTTTTGACAGTTGAGTTGTTTCTCAATATAAAATTAGCAAAGATACCTTATTGTCTGCTTTGTTCCATAAATGTTTTTCAAAACAAACAAAAATCATTTATTATTATTTTTGTTGTTATTATTATTATTATTATACAATTTGTTGCATTTTGCTTGCTGTCAGTAATCTTCAGCCAAAAGCCTAACCTTCTCTTTATAGAGATGTTAATGTTACACATTGCAGCCTCTTTAAAACAAATAACATAAAAAAAATGTATAGGACTGTGCAAATATCTTAAGCAACAAAAGAAAATTATTTTTGACGTTATTTATCTTAGCAGTCAGTGTGTATTCACTCTGAACAAAAAAGACGAACGAAAAAGGGTTTGGATTCAAATTCAAGTTCATATACGTGCTGTAGGTGTAGCTTTTAACTATACAGTCTATTATTTAAATATGAATTATACATAAACACATTAACATTGTTGTCATTTTGTGCACCATGGTGGATCTGCTCATAGGAAGAACTAAGTGTCTCTCCTTAAACGTCAGTGTTGGCTGCAGTGACTGCAGTTTCTAACCTAAGAAACGTCCCAAACACTTTTCCTGCATCAAAAGTCAAACTAGTCCCTATTCCTGCCATGAAAGCTTCACATAATGTCACTGATACCTGAGCCAATGTTTATCAAAGGATGCCAACCCTTTGGCTGCAGCTTTCTCTGCACAGGCTGAGAGAGTCTTCAGTGTAGCAGGAAAATATTTCAGGCCAGATTGCAAATTAAATCCTAAATAAGATATTATTCTGACTAAATGTAATAATAATGAAAAATTGGACGACACACAATGT
>NW_026043301.1:0-45363 GCF_023856365.1 Brienomyrus brachyistius | reverse complement strand
GGCAGGAAACAGAGAGGAAACAGAGAGACACACATCAGGCTGATCTGATTGGCTGTTCACATGGGAACTTAAGTAACAGTGAAAAAGCATTTTAATGTGCACTTACATGACGTTTATTAATTTACTCCTTAACATCCAGTTAAAATGAGAACAATTAGATAAACAGGAGCAGATACTGAGCATATAAAGTTCTTTGTACAGAGTGCTGAGATACTGTGGGAGAGCATTTGCTAATCATCTCTCTCAGACAAGCTCAGCACAGTATGAGTCTGTTATCTATCTGATATTAGACAGTCTCTCATACAGTAATAATAATTGATACTTTATTGGTCCCTGTGGAGAAATTGTCTTAACTTCTCTCTCAACTTGCTCTCTTTTTTTTAGAGTAAACAGAGTAAGTTGTCTGCGAAGGGCAGCCACCCATAGTGATGCCCAGTGAGCTGGGGGTTAAGGGCCTCGCTCAAGGACGCAGAGATGTGCTGTGGCTGGGTTTGAACCAGCGACCATCTTATTACAAGCACACAGGCATTAGATATTCTAATCACACTTAAAAGGCAGATTAAATGTTCTTTCCACCATGCAAACAGAATGTAAATTGTAGCTTTACTGCTTAGATTTACATTCACACATTTGCATTTAAAACAAGCATTTTAAGTGATGTACATGAGAGTAAATGGTGAATCAGTTTATTTGCCACTCTACACATTACATTGGCGCCCATTATAAGTAACTGTACAGTGACATTGCAGTTCCTCAGTTGCTTTGATGCATTTCTGGAATCACCCTTAACATCTGCAAAACTGTAAGTGCATTTCCCAAAACAATTCGTGCAAACAGCACCACACAGATGGACTGTCTACAAAAAAAGTCATAGAGGCCCACCAGCAGCCCGAATACCACACCGTAAGGCCGTATGTTAGGATGCTCTCTATGGCAGAGCGGTAGGAGGCCACCAGCAGCCCGCATACCAGACCGTAAGGCAGCATGTTAGGATGCTCTCTATGGCAGAGCAGTTGAAGGTCCCGATCAAGAAATCCGACAAGTTTCCCCAATAAGCCAGTAACCCCGCTTCATAGAACAGGCCACAGGACTGGTTTTGGTGAGATAGTCCGAGTAGTAGGTAGAAATCAGGATGGAGACTGAGTGTGGGTCTAACAGGTGAGCAGATGTAGGACAGAATGTAGAGCCCTCTGGTGGAGTGCCTGTGCATGACTGAATGTATGGTTTGGGTCTGATGGTCTGAATAGTTGGTAGAAATAGGCACCTTCCTACCTGATGTGGTAGGTCTAGATAAGGGGTCACCAACATGGTGCCCCAAGGATGCCCCCAATGACCACATGAGTTGCCCGTGGACCTGTTCTATAAAATAGCACAACTCACCAGCGAACATCATCTAAAATTTTATTTTGTCCTGTTTCTAATCTATCACATTTGCATTTATATAGATTTGAAATTGAATATAAAAAAGCATTTAAAACATGTTTATCATGCATGAAGTTTAGACATGTTTAGGGAGGGCGTTTAAAACTGATATCAAACTTCGTATGGCTCAGTACCCGTGAAGTAGCTCTCCGTTTTAAAAAGGTTGGTGACCCCTGGTCTAGATCTTGCAAGTTTGTTTGTACTGGCTGTGTGAACATACTGTAGCACTGTTAAGAATATGCAACACAGCCTGAGTTGGGGATCTGCTGTATGCATCAGTAATATAATGCTTTGTCCTTTTCTAGGCTGTTCATTAAGACATAAAGCCTGAAGTTTTCTGAATGGCATTAATGAAATTGAGCACTGCCCCCACCTGCTGGCCAATTTATTAAAACATTGAAATCGCTGTCTGCACAGGCTGACGTGTCATTTAAGTCTGATAATTTTCTATGAGTCAAACGGCAAGAAAATGACAAGAAGTTAAAAACATGGAGTTAGATGAAGGAGAAAAGATTACAAATTTGAAGATTATGAAATCAGGACATGTCAGCTAAGTCAGCCAAGGTGGGTCTTAAACATATGGACGGAAGTATGAGCGCTAAACTTAAACGGGTTCACTTGTAACCGCTGCCACCAAATTTCGTTAAATTGCTGGGGAGGTCCAGATACATGAGACAGGAATAGAAGGATTATTCTTTATTAATATACAGACGAGGGTTACAACCCTCCCTAGGGCAATAGAAGGGGATACCTGCCACGGGACATTCTAAAACGCTTAATGTGAAAATGCGTAACGCAACTTAATGTATTAAAACAGTCACCACAAATCACCAAATTTCTCGCGAATGTATCTGGCCATAAAGACTTACCTGACAAGAAATCAAAACCGAAATGCTAGGAATATGGACTTTAAGCCTTTTCTTTATGGGCGTCAATGGAGGGGAAAACGCTTGACGTAAGATGAAGTCCATATTCCTAGCATTTCGGTTTTGATTTCTTCCCTGGCATGGGTGACGGGTACACCACGTTCCCAAAGCCACGTTAGCCTCGAGCGAACTGCCCGGAGAAACCGCTCACACCAGCGCTGCAACCCGATCTCCTCCCCTTTTAAACACACATTTCTATGGCGTTAAATTAGTGCCAAAAGTCTGTGCGCATAAAAACAGAAAATCCATGCTCTCTACGCGCTCGCGATTGCACAGCACTCACTCACTCGCTCGCCGTTAAATTAGGGCCAAAAGTCGAACCACGCGCGTGCGTGTGCTCGAGTGCTGAAAACCCATCCCCTCTACGCGCTCGCGTCTGCACAGCACTCGCTCGCTCGAATTTCCCGCTTCGTCTTACCGTATATAAAAGAATGGGCCAATGTACGGTAAATTGCATTGTGAATAAAATTTCTTAATACAACATCACAAAGCCAATTTAATAAATTCAAATCCTGGGAAGAACGCTCCTCAGATATTAGTTCTCGGGTTAGTGTTAGCAGACTATAGGCGAAACCACCTTAAGTGCTATCTGTTAATGTTTATTAAATTAGCATTAAATTGGAGAGGTTTATAATATCTTTTGTCCTTGTAGCTGCTAAATACACTCATTATTAAAGCCATAAAGTTGTCTGCCTACTACATTGGAATCTCCACTGAGTAAGTGTTTTTGATGGATTTTATTTAACTTTATTATACTCTGGTCCTTAGATCTAATGTCATACTTCTTCACTTATATTGTTTGTGAAAAGGTTTACCACGGTCAAACAGAGCAGCCACTACATCATCATACATGAACAAGCACCTCACAAAACAAAAACATTTCATTTTCATAATTAAAACTTTTGAATGGTAGGCCTAGTGTGTGGATCAGAGACAAGATCTTGACACCTCATTAACTATAATTTGTTCTGTGAACAGCTCAGATACCACCTTCTCGAAAGTCTTCTGCATAAAATAGAAATAGGATTCAGCGCGACTCCACTAAATTTGGATTACCTGGAGTTCCTTTGTCATCAGGAGCTGTATCTTCTGCAGGCCCTGTCTAATCACATTGAAGTACCTCCTGCTATCACCCTGGCTTTGCAAGAGCTCTTTGACCTTGTGAGGGCACATCTGGAACGTCCAGCCCCATGTGTCACACAGGAAGTCGCTGCCACCAATAGACGACCCAAGATTTTGATTGAAGAACAATGTTTGAAAGAAATGCTCCATACTCAACTTCCTGTGCCTTGCATAGCCACACTGATGGGTGTTTCAAGAAGAACAATCTTAAGAAGAATAAAAGAGTATGAGCTCTGTGTTAGGGAACTTGACAATTTGGTTTCTTCTGTCAAGAATGATCTACCAAATGCAGGCTACAGGATAGTCAATGCAGGCTGCAGTCAATGGGCTACAGGGTTCGGTGGAGAAGAGTTGCAGCCTCCATGCATAGGGTTGATTCCATGCGCATCATATAAAGGTTGTCAAGTCTTGGCTGTGTTGTACGCAGAATGTACCAGGGCCTTTGTCTCTAGTACACGTGGACACAAACCACAAGTTGATCCGGTTTGTATTACCAGCAAATTTATTTGGAGTAAACCCTGGGTGGATTGGTGTGAGGTGGTGGTGGGGCTTTGGAGAAGATTTCCTGCCGATCAACACTAGCAACTTATATCTATCTGTCATGGAGGTCTCGGGACTCACAGATATCAGAGACATGTGGATAGTTTACCAGTGGTTTTCAGCAGGAAATAGTTATTACTACAAATTGTCACCCCCCCCCCCCCGCCCCCCACAGAAACTGGATCTGGCTATAGTGGGAAAATCTTTTTTTTTTTTTATTTGTGAGAACTTGAAAGCAAAACAAAACTTGGAAAAAATATATGCTCATTCACCAATTTTCTAATCTGGGGTCTAAAGTGGTCAGGCTTGCAAGTGTATTTGGTTATTTGTCTATCCTAGCCTGTTGCAGTGTATATTTCCTGTATATTTTGCATGTAAAAAATGTTGTTTGTTATGTCAGTGCTTAATATTATCATGTAGTCTTCATGAACTTTCTTCATCTTGGCCAGGGACTGCATTTGAAAAGTAGCCACTTGACTAAAATTGGCACATTTTCAGAAATGCCAGCAACAATACTGATAATGAACACCCCTCTAACTGACTCTCAGTTGGTTTAGAAAAAAGACTTTTAAGAGAAAAGAAAGCCTTCCTTTGGTTTTGCATTTTTCTCTTTTTTGTTGGCTGTGCACAATATATTAGAAGAATACCTTACAATTATATTAGTTAAGAAATAACAGATTGCGTATATACAATATTAAGGTGATGACAACAACCCTCACTGTCTCTAGGTGCTGCTTCAGACAGGGCATTCTGCAGCAGGGACACCACCCGTCGTGCAGCATCCAGCAAATCTCCCTATCACAACAGCCCACATAACAGAATAACATTAGTGTATGATTCAGTAGGGCTAGTCCAGGTCTGGAAAGTAGTTGGGCCAGATTTTTAAACCAAGAAATTTAGCTGGGCCAGACATTTTCAGCGGCCCAGTAAGCAACAGGTAATGGCATTTTAAACAAACACAAATCAAGGTACATTATTTTAAAAAACTACAACTGAACAGAATCTGAGAGCAATATTTTTTTTCACTTCTGAAATGAGAAAAATATTTTGGTCGTATCTGACCTAGACGCATCCCAAAGAAAAAAAATGCCTATTAGATGGTAAACAGACATAAAGAAAAAGGGAAAAATCGTCTATAATCATCATCCGCTTATACTGTGGTGATCCATTTCACCCACACAGGCATGATCACCATTAGCGGTTTCCACATTATTGTCGAGGTGACTATTCACTTTACCTCTGCTTTCTCCGACATCTTCCTGATTCTGCCGCCAACAAGGGGCTCATAGGGTGGAGACTGAGGGTGTTAAACAGACCAATCTTTTGTCACTGAATGCAACAAATAATGTATTTATCTGTCAAAAGTCCAGCACCAGGAAAAGCAACAGAGTGACAGTAGAAACTGTAATAATAATGGAAGTGCGCCGCCCTACAGGGAAGGAGGAGTGATGGGAGTCCCGGTGGTGGCTAAGCGCGCGTGGGGAGAGGCGTCGTACTGTGAGGCTTCATGAACTTCCGATGGGGCAGTGCTGTCATACAGCGGGGAGCCTGAGAGGGGCACTGTGGCCGGGTGCGAGAGCCCTGGGTAATGAGTTGTAGAGCTGCGCAGTGTCACGATCGGGTACAAGCAGGCAGGCGATCGTGCGGGCAAGGCGTGCAAGGAGCAAGCGGACAGGCAAAAACGGGAGTTTAATTAGGAAGCGCGGACGGGGAAACATCTCACGCATACAAACATCAATGACAGACACTGGACTCAGGTAAGACACGGACTGAAATACACAGGACTGAGCAAATTAACTAGATACAGCTGGGTACAAATCGGGAGAAAACACGTGGGTAATCAGGGGGCGTGGCACACAGGAGGAGCGGACGAGCCGGGCATGACACGCAGGAACTGAGAGCCCAAGCTGTTGGACATTCCACTGGACTAGGAGACTGGGGTGAGTGAGGAGGAGCTCATTGACCACAAACTGGGATACTGGCTGTGTGTGAGCAATGGGGTGGAGATTAAGGAAAGACGTTAAATCAGCATGCAGTGTTGCCTGGAAACAACAACAAATATACTAGTGTCACTGTACTAAAACAATATCAAAATAATGCCTATTTTTTATTCATTTTACTTGTAGAGTGCAAAGTACAAAGGAAAACAAAGAGTAACTATGGCGAAATAAATCAAAGCATGTCCCAGAATGATGGGCCTGAATGGATCAGGACAGAAGAAGGCGAAAGTCCTGTTAACGAGGTGAGACGATGCAGACACAGGCCAGGATGTGGGTATAGGCGAGAACAAGAGGGAAGACGGGGGCCCGAGACTCAGCATGGGGGACAGGTGGGGGAGGGGAGGCACGGGCTCACCTGGAGCTGCTCCCGGAGGTGCCGCTATGACTCATGGGTAACATGCCGGAATGGGACGGCACCTGTAGGCTGGACCAGTTGTCATGGGAGGGCAACATGGACAGACAGGTAGACGAGCTGTCTGAATAAGCAGCTGCAAGTATAAAACAATAAATGAAGCAGGTATGTGGTGGGCAGTGTTACAGCGTCCTTAATATGGTCAATACAGAAAAGGCATGTTATCATGTTATGTATATACTGCCTCCAGTTACTTAATGCCTAACTTTAATACATTGATTGATTTGTTCACTGCTGCAGCCTGTGTCAACTTTCCTTTCAGACAGATGTAAAGTCCATTCTGTTTTTGTTCTGTGTAGTTTTTTTTGAACAGCATATGGCTGAATTCTGTTAAACCTCAGACTGAAGAAAATTGTGTTAATTGAAAAGCAAATATCAAAAACTCAGTCTGCAGGAATGTTTTTCTAAATATTTCTGTGGACTTTTGGAAATTTCACGAAATTCCATTGCTCCATTACATAAACACTGAGTGAGATTTCATTCCCATTACTGCAACGTATGAAGAGGATTATGACTTATTACTTTAGGTTATCGGACTGAGTGAGTTTTGGAAATTTGCTCTTCGATAACTGAAGCAGTGCTGTGAATGCAGAGGTTATATGCGTCGCATATCAACAGAACTGTATGTTTATGTCTTGTCTTAATTATTTTGATTAAATGTCTAACTATTCCCAATATGTGTGAACATACTTGGCCAAATAAAGCTGATTCTGATTCAGTCAGAGGGTAATCGTCGGTGTGCTGTACTATCGTGGTGACCCACACAGAGAGCTTAGGACCATGATTTCAGTGTGTGCTTGTGTGAGGGGACAGGCAGGGCGGCGGCTCACTGGGTGATGCACTCCTGTGGGTATAGGGGCTGGGATAGGGGGCGGAGCAGTTACTCCTCAAGGAGGAGTAACAGTCACAGCCGTGGGGGGAGGAGAGGGAGAGGGTGCTCCCAAACTGGGGGTGTGGGTTTGATGAAGAGCAGAGAGACCCTGAGCCTGGGATGAACCAGCTGCCTACTGAAACGAAAGCGGATAAAGACAGAAACTAGAACCTCAAACTAAACAACACAAACAACAATATCAAGTTATATTCAATCATTAAACCGTTATATATTTAATCTAAACAATAGTAATAAATATCGTTCCGATTCAAAATATCATTTACGGGTGAATCTTATGACTTGCATTGGGAAACAGGAAACGGGCCAAGCTGCAGGGCCAGTTCAAAGGCATAGTGCGAGGCGCCCAGAAAGGGGGCGAGGTCTGGGCGGAGTCAGCTAAAGAAGAAAAAGGCCTGACCTTTTTCTGGATGCTGTGGACTGTGTTTGTGTGTGAGCTGCAGCTGCATGTTCCTTACATTTTTTTTATTAACACCAGCACCGTGAGGTTTGGCCTGGACTGGGTCCTGTCCTGCATGGTTGAAGACATGTTGACTGATGGTCAGCCCGTGTTCTGTTGGATCCCACAGAAAGGAAATGGGAATCCCGTTTGGATCGGATGCTGACAGTTGAAAAAAAACTCATGTCTGTGTGTTATGAAAGAATATCAATAAATGTTTCCGAAAGGGGATGACTCATTTGGTAATTATTTACGGCTTATGTTATGGCTGAGAAATTTACAGTCTTTACTAAAGTCTGACTTCTTTCGAGTCACCTTTAATATAGATTGGACACTCTCTATGCTATGTACAATACTTATATAGATGGTACATGTTTACTTGCTTGCACAGATGGTTGATTAGGTAATTAGTGTAAGTGTGTGTGTGTGTGTGTGTGTGTCCAATCGCATGTATGTCCAAGGTCCATAGTAAGTAATATACACTGATCAAGAGATGCCTGAAAGTGGATGAAAGAGGACATTAGTGGGTGTATCACTTAGTGTAACGGGTGCAGGAAAATGAGCAGGACTGCAAGCCATATAATGACCCACTGTCCTTATCTAGCTCTTAATACAGTATGCATACAGTGATGTATCTACAATGGACAGCTACTATAAGCAGATAGCACAGTACAGGTGCTTAATCTGTATGCTATTTCCATCCATCCATTGTCCAAACCGCTTATCCTACTGGGTCACAGGGGGTCCGGAGTCTATCCCGGAATCAATGGGCACGAGGCAGGGAAGAACCCAGGATGGGGGGCCAGCCCATCACAGCTCACACTCACACACCATTCACTCACACATGCACACCTACGGTAAATTTAGCTACTCCAATTAGCCTCAGCATGTTTTTGGACTGTGGGGGGAAACCGGAGGAAACTAGCAGCTTTGTGTGGTAATTGTTTGTATTAAAAATACATTGGATCAAGTCAAATTATTTTTATGAAGAATTAACATCTAAAAGCTGCTAGTAGACCGTGGGAAAATAATTTTTCTATTTTCTTGCTGCCATCTCGTGGCCAAAAGTAGGTATTGCAATTTCCATCATATGTAAGAGGGCCTGCCCATCAGAGTAATGTACATCCTGTGACATGTATTGACTATCAAGACAAACTGAAACACGGTGTATTAGGCTGTCAATGAGTACTGGACTAGGGTGAAAAACTGCCTGATAATCTACCTATTAACTAGAAGAGTACAAACTGGAGACGGATCCCCTAATACAGAGGGATTAACGTCTGTGCCACATCCAGAACCATTCAGTGTAGGAGTCTGGTGGTTCTACTGGATACTGACAAGTACCCAGCCCCTTTGTTCCCTCTGATAATCATCAGTCCTCCTCTGAATGCCTTCACCACTCTATTCCTGAATAGGTACACATTTAAATATGCTAGCAAGATCAAGGTATTGGGATAACTGTTAGGTTCGCTGTTCAGAGAGTTGCAGTGAAAACCATCATACACAGTGGCCCTTTCTGGATAAGATTACCTCCCTCTGATCTAACAGGTCAAGATCAAAGCAAGGTGCATTGCAATGTCTGACACCCAGCACACTACAGCATATAAAATACAGGTATCCATCGCCTTCCGCATTTGGAACCAGGACCACTTGTTGCAAGTCAATTTGGGCGTATCTCAAGTTATACGAGAGAGGCAAGACATTAAGGACAGTATACACAGTACTGAAATAATAATGTACATATTAAACCACAGCACTTAATAAACAGATACTGCACTTACATTTCACAAAAAAAAAATAAAGCACAGATTGCACTAAGAAATCAAAAGATGCATGTGCTAGCAAACAGTGGGAGCTGAGGAAGAAGCAGTGGTGAAATACTTTATTGTACAGTACAGTAAGTTTCTTTTTATAGAATGAAATAGCATACAGGGGGCGGCATGGTGGTGCAGTGGTTAGCACTGTTGCCTCACACCTCTGGGACCCGGGTTCGAGTCTCTGCCTGGGTCACATGGGTGTGGAGTTTGCATGTTCTCCCCGTGTCGTCGTGGGGTTTCCTCCGGGTACTCCGGTTTCCCCCCACAGTCCAAAAACATGCTGAGGCTAATTGGAGTTGCTGAATTGCCCGTAGGTGTGCATGTGTGAGTGAATGGTGTGTGAGTGTGAGCTGTGATGGGCTGGCCCCCCATCCTGGGTTCTTCCCTGCCTCGTGCCCATTGATTCCGGGATAGACTCCGGACCCCCTGTGACCCAGTAGGATAAGCGGTTTGGACAATGGATGGATGGATGGATGCTGAGGCTAACTGGAGTTACTAAATTGCCCGTAGGTATGCATGTATGAGTGAATAGTGTGTGAGTGTGCCCTGTGATGGGCTGGCTCCCCATCCTGGGTTGTTCCCTGCCTCGTGCCCATTGCTTCCGGGATAGGCTCCAGACCCCCCACGACCCAGTAGGATAAGCGGTTTGGACAATGGATGGATGGATGGAAACAGCATACAGATCTTATAAGCACCTGTACTGTGCTATCTGCTCATAGTAGCTGTCCATTGTAGATACATCACTGTATGCATACTGTATTAAGAGCTAGACAAGGGTCATTATATGGCTTGCAGTCCTGCTCATTTTCCTGCACGCGTTACACTAAGTGATGCACCCACTAATGTCCTCTTTTATCCACTTTCGGGCATCTCTTGATCAGTGTATATTATTTACTATGGACCTTGGACATACATGCGATTGAACACACACACACACTTACACTAATTACCTAATCATCCATCTGTGCAAGCAGGTAAACATTTACCATCTATGTAAGTATTGCACATTGCATAGAGAGTGTCCAATCTATATTAAAGGTGACTCAAAAGAAGTCAGACTTCAGTAAAGACTGTAAATTGGCAGCCATAACATAAGCCGTAAATAATTACCAAATGAGTCATCCCCTTTCGGAAACATTTATTGATATTCTTTCATAACACACAGACATGAGTTTTTTTTCAACTGTCAGCATCCTTCTCGATTGTCAGAAGCTCTGCGCTAGAGGGAGGTTTACTGGTCTTATACTCTTCTGGCACCTTGTGTGATTCCTGACTTGGGACATCAGTTTGGCTCCTTCTGTATGTGGTTTACATTGTATTTGTTCTTTAAAGTTGCCCCTTCAGAATTAGACAGTGTAACCAGCTTGCCACATATTGCCTGGATGACATAAGGTCCGGTAAAATCCGGTTCCGTTCTTCCTCCTTTCCGTCCCCGCTTCCTCATGTTGAACAGAAGCGCCTCATCTCCAACATGATAAACTGTGTTTTGGTACCTCTTTTGTATTCGTTTACCACATGCCTGCTTCTGTTTTTCCTGTTACTAGGAGATGTTTTCAGCTGTTGTTGCTTATTGTCTCAACTACTTTATTTTTTTCATCAAAAAACGTGCCGTAGCTTTTCTCATCGGGAAGAATAATTGTGGAAAGCTGAAGTGGAAAAACATTCATAGCAAATTATTATTATTCACAGATCATTATAAAGAGTCATTTTCTAAAAGCATTAAGAACAATGTAATTTGCTGTTTCAAGATATGTTTTTAAATAACTACTTGTCAGTCATAAGAAACTCTTCAACACACATGATCCGATCTTGCCACAAATCATTTTTAATCTCACTTTTGTTGCCAGCAGTTCAGACATTAATGGCTGTGTGTTGAGTTATTTTGAGGGGACATCAAATTTACACCATTATACAAGCTGTACACTGATTACTTTACATTCTATCAGAGTTTCATATCTTTAACGTTGTCCCTTGAAAAGATATAATAAAATATTTACAAAAATGTGTGGGGTGTACTCACTTTTGTGAGATACTGTATATTAAGGGATTGATTGTCAATAATATCAGTAATTCCTGATGTAATGTTAAAAGAATAGAGCCTGTCTCACACAGTTCTAAAACAACCTCAAAAACAGACTTACCATTTTATGTCATCATTCGTTTTCTCATCCAGGCCATTGGTTTGGGGATGATATGCAGCAGTGATCAACGGCAGAACAGGGGCTCTGAACGCAGTATGGATTAAAAAGGAATTAACCATCTCTCTCAATATAAAATTAGGATCATTTATTCTCTACAGAGGCCCCCATAGAATAGTGCATCCATCCCCTCACTCATGTTTAGACAGACGTAAGGCAACAGGCCAATGACATTCAGAACAGCAACAACATCAACAATTGTACAGCTAGTTTTAAAATTTAATAAAAAAGACAAACCAATTAGGTAATATTAATGAAATTATTAAAATGTGCAGATTAATAGTCAGAAATAATTTGCGATTTTAAGAGCGGAAAGGATACATTAAAACTCAATTACATTTATCCCTTAATAATAAAAAAAAGGTTTTTGAATTTTACATCATGATAAATGAGAACTATATGTGATTACTAATTACTGTTGACTAATTTCCTGTCTGGACGTTTCCCTCCTCATTGTTAAAAGTCATTATATGTCTGGGTGCCAGTCAGTGGAAGCACACAGACATGTTGGCCAGCTGTCATATTCATTCAGCACCAGCCCATCAAGTAGAGAATTCAGCACCACGGACAGTGACCTGTGTTACAATGACATCAGGTCATTGGCTCTAAATATTTTTCTAGAAATAACTAAATGGCTCTATTGTAGAAATTTCCAGCCAGAGTCTTGTGGTGCGTTCGTTTTTCTCTCGGAACTTGGAAATTCCAAATTGGGTGACATCACATCCAACAATCTCCCGTTCAAGCTAGCACAACTCGGAACAAACATGGCTGCCTCCATGAATACGCTGCTGTGTTGTTGCTTTATATTTTAGCAGTTATGGAGTAAGATTATTATTTCAGACAAATAAACAAGAAACAGGAACTAGTCAAACCACATTAAAAGCTTTATAAAGTATTTTAGTACATTCATAGCGATATTCTTTTTTCGAGAGGCAAACAAACTACAAACAAACCAAAAACACTAACAAGTCTGGTAAAAATCTGATATTGCATGTTAGGATACTGTTTACGGTCACAATATGGTATTCTCTAAATCGAACACGTGCAATTACATTAATAATTACTAATAATTATAAATAATAATAATAATAAATGGGCGGTATGGTCGTGCACTGGTTAGCACTGTTGCCTCACACCTCTGGGACCCAGGTTCAAATCTCCGCCTGGGTCACATGTGTGTGGAGTTTGCATGTTCTCCCCATGTCGTCGTGGGGTTTCCTCCGGGTACTCCGGTTCCCCCCCACAGTCCAAAAACATGCTGAGGCTAATTGGACTTGCTAAATTGCCCGTAGGAATGCATGTGAGAGTGCATGGTGTGTGTGAGTGTGCCCTGCGATGGGCTGGCCCCCCATCCTGGGTTGTTCCCAGCCTCGTGCCCATTGCTTCCGGGATAGGCTCCGGACCCCCCGTGACCCAGTAGGATAAGCAGTTTGGAAAATGGATGGATGGGATAATAATAAATTTAACAAAATAAACATTTTTAAGGATTTGTAAAATAGAATTAATGTTGAGTGTGTAAGCCGCCATGTTGAAATTACGTCACAGGGGCAACTCGGACAAGAAGATTCTGTCAGACATTAACGTCATAAAAGAGGCGTTTCTAATGGGAAGTGATGTTTTTCGTGACGTTTTTGTCCGAGTTGGAGTGAAATAATCAAACGCAGCATGTGTTCCTATTTGAAGAGAATATTCTATTTTTATTCTAAGGAACTACAGAAAATCAGCTCTGCATGTGATCTCCCCTTTACTGCTCGAGCAGGGCACACGCACATCAACAAGTGTCAAGGCAGCAAGTGCATGCAAACAACTTCTCAGGACGGTTACAGTATAGGACCTTCAGAAAGAGCCAGACTGCGGCGTCATTCAGAGATTCCATTGTCTAAGGCTTGCACTAAAACATTACAGCATATTTAAACAAAGTAGCATGGCACCTGTGTCAGAATCCCTCCCTGCCTTGTTCTGTTCTCTCTTTGTTGTCCCCATTTAGCCAGCACATGTCACTGGCCATCCTGACTCCTCTTTTGATTGTGGGTTTTAAGGATATCAGTGGGTCTGTGTTTTCATAATTGTCCCCCAGGCCACCATGCTGCTCAGCCCTTGATTCCAACTACAGTTGCAATCAGGTGGTTCTCAATCTACTAGGACTGTATAACAGGATTGGCCACCTGTTCTACCTTTACTCGTTCAGCCGCATTCATGAGTCTGGCCTATAGGTTATTCAAATTTTGTCCTGCCAAATTTACCGGACAGGAGGTGGACACTGCAAATGAATGTGTGAATACTCCAATACCTACATCTTTACAAGTTACCTGAAGTGGTTTGGTAAATGATTGTGAGGTTGGAAGTCCTTCTTGATGTCTGTTTGCAGCTCATCCACCAGCAACTGCACGAGTTGTCGCTCCCAGAGGGAATCCCACTCTCGGTCCGCTGGAGGGTCCATCTCACTGTAGCTGGAGTATGTTTCCATCAGTCACTTGGCGTGGGGCTCACAGAATTTACCAGGCTCCTGTTTAATCTGACGCACCTTAGTCCAGTCCATGCATCTGGGGAACTTCTCTGAAAATCTCTGGCAGATTCTTTGCAGCTATACTTGATATTGGGTACTTGCCGCAACTAAGTAATGGGTTGTTGAATCAAAGTCCCGTTCCATGTCAAAAATAACCCTATTTTAGGGTTTTGTTAAACAACTGGTCTAATTTGGATGCAGAGGTTCTGCACGGAAGGCCCAGTCTCTGAAGGGCTGTGGCATAGCGAGGCCTGTTCTGCCTGGAATCCGGCAGGTCACTGGCAACATCCCCCAACTCCTTCATCTATAAGGTCGGGAAACCAGAACGTTTACTCCCCCTTATGGATAAGGACATACCAACGTTGGGGCAACTCCTGCTGCCTGAGTCTTCAACCAAGTCCAAAACAAAAGTATACAATGTTAGGAAGGGTAATTCAATGGTATGAGACTGAAACTAGAAACTGTAAATCGGATGGAGTTAAATAGCAATACTGTGGAAGAGGCATGGGAATTTTTTAAAAGCACATTGTTGCAAGTGCAAAAGAACTTCATACCCGTTTCCAGAAAAACTAAATCTAGGAAACTGCAACCAAGCTGGTGTCATGACCTGCTTGTACGATCCTCGTGTGTGCCACGCCCCCTCATTAACCATGTGTGCTGCCCCGATTGTAACCAGCTGTTTTCTGTCAGTTTGAGTAGTCCTGTGTATTTAGTCCACATTCAAGTCTGTTTCCCCAGTCCTGTCATTGAAATCTCTCGCTGTTGGTACCTGTTTTCATCAATAAACCCTCATTCCCGACTCTCCGTTTCCCGGATCCTTGATTCCTCGCTTCCTGCCTGTTCGTCCAGCACGCGATGTCACAGGTGGTTTACTACGAAAATTAAGAATAAAGTCAGGAGCAAAAGGGCTTTCTTCCACAAATGGAAATTAACTAATGATTTCAAAATAAAGCAGGAGTATCTAAGTCTACAGGTTTAGTTAATAACAGTTATAAGGATGACGTTAAAAGTTTCTTCCAATATTTTAACTCCGAAAGAGCTCTAAAAGCTGAAAATCACTCATTTGCAGGATAGTAAGGGCCTTATAATTGAAAATGAAATTGATATAAATGAGTTTAATGATTATTTTACAATGGCTGTTCACAGTAGAATAGCTTACCACCATTTAGTACAAATACAACGATGTCTATGACCAATATATGTATAACTGAGGCTGATGTGGTACAAAGCCTAGCTAAGCTCAAAATAAATAAATCGCAAGGCCCTGATGGCATCTTATCTATAGTTTTAAAAGAGATGAGGGGTATTATTAGCCAACCTTTAACTTTACTATTCCAGAAATCATTATCTGCTGGTGTGGTATCTTCTGATTGATGTTAGATCATGTCTCATGTCCAGAGAGGCTACAACAGGATCTGGATTTAATTAGCGACTGGGCTCATACGTGGCAGATGAAATTTAACATAGATAAATATAAGGTAATCCATGCAGGGAGCAGAAATATAGTAAATATAGTAAAGTACAGATATTTTATGGGTTCCACTGAAATAAAGGTAGCTGATTACGAGAAAGATCTCGGTGTGTATGTTGATACTTCCATGTCCCACTCTTGCCAGTGTGGGGAAGCATTAAAAAAAGGCAAAAGGATGTTGGATTAAACTCCACACACCTAGAGATGTAAGTCAAGAGAAGTGATGCTACGATTATATAATTCCTTGGTAAGATCCCACCTAGAATACTGTGTGCAGGTTTGGTCACCATACCTTCAGAAGGACATTGCTGCCTTGGAAAAGGTGCAACGTAGGATGACTAGAATGATTCCTGCACTTAGAGGAATGTCTTATGAGGAGAGGTTCGCTGAGCTGAATCTGTTTAGCCTCAAGCAAAGGAGACTATGGGGGGACATGATCCAGGTATATAAGATTCTAACAGGTCGGGATGCTGTTCAGCCAAATGACCATTTCAATATTAATTTAAAATACTAGAACTCGTGGCCATAGTGGAAATTAGCTGGAGAACATTTAAAAATGAATCTGAGGAAGCACTTCAATTCAATTCAATTTTATTTATATAGCGCTTTTAACGACATGCATTGTCACAAAGCACTTTACATTTAACCGGCCAGAACCCCACCAAGCAAGCCTGAGGCGACAGTGGCAAGGAAACTCCCTCTAGCAGGAAGAAACCTTGAGTGGAACCTAGACTCAGAAGGGGACCCCATCCTCCTCTGGGCGACCAAGGAGCATGAAACTGCATTTACATTGACATTCATTAGAGTTCATATAGTTATAAAGTCCCAGTTGGTTTCATGTAGTTATATCCAGGAGTCCAGGTGCGGGTTCACACGGTGTAGTCGGCTCGGTATCAGCTCGAAAAAGAGAAGATGGAGAAGAGTTATTGCCCTACACCTAACCGGCAGGACTAAAGCAACTATGACAGCCTGCCTAAAAGAGTGACCTGGAAGGAAGCACAGGCATGAGGGTTTACAGAGGTTTTGGCGTCAAGCCACCTCCCATCCACAGCTTAAGTGATCGGCGAGAGTGGCAGGACGACAGCACCAATCCCCCCTTTCCCCTTCAATCTCAAATAACTATGAACCTCCAGATTTCCCATTCACCTTAGAAAAGAAGATTTAACTATCCAAAAGACTGGCGAAAGAGGTACATCTTAAGCCTTGACTTAAAAGCAGAGATTGTGTCTGAGTTCCGAACACTAATAGGAAGTTTATTCCATAGCTGTGGTGCTTTATGAGCAAATGCTCTTCCCCCAAAGGTAATGTTCTTTATTCTGGGTACGGATAGAATACCTCCATCTCGTCATCTAAGTGTATGATTCGGAACGCAAATGAGGTCACTCACATACTGCGGTGCAAGACCATTTACAGCTTTATAGGTTAAGAGCAGTGTTTTGTAGTCAACACGAAATCTAACTGGCAGCCAGTGCAGTGAAGATAAAATTGGGGTAATATGATTATATGTTTTAGTTTAACTATTGCTAGTAGCGGTTCAATCAATGCTGGGAGCATCGCTGAATAATTTTGATGGAACAGGTTCTAGCATACAAGTAGATGAATTTGAAGATAAAATTAAGTACATCAGTTCTGACTGGTTAACCAATATTCAATATTCAAAATGTTCTGTTTAATTGAGCATATTTTTGGTCAAAAAGTTTCATAAAGTCGTCACTGGAAAATAACCAGTGGTCTGGTTATTAGTCAGCTTGGACACCATAGTAAATAGGAATCTAGGATTATTTTTGTTTATTTCAATTAGTTCTGATAGATACTAGATGATTTGGCGGCACTAAGAGCCTTTTTGTAGCTACCCATAGCCTCTTTCCATGCTAGTTCGAACACCACTAGTTTAGTATGATGCCACTTACATTCTGTAAGGACATAAAACTTATAGGTCCTGCAGGCCCCAACTCTGATCAGCCTGCATCAGTCTATTTCAGAGCTCCGCTGGCCCAGGCAAGACTGGACTCAACTCGTCAAACCACCCCTTTTAAGGAAGGCAAAGGCCTGCCGGCTCCTGAGAGACTGGATAGGAATAACTGGAGCAGCACAGAAAAAGCAAGACCTTTCACCCCCGGAGTGACCAGAGTTCCACAATCAATCCACAGCAACAACAGCTGTCAGCCTCCAGACACAGACACCTTTTCCACTATAAACAGGATAACTCAGCACACATAGATGTTAGGGACAAATACACGCATGTTTGGTCTCGTTTGAATAGGCATGAGACGAGGAGTATTATACTCTCAGATTTAAGGCAGTATAGCTTTTCCTAAGAGAAATACAGAAACTTCGGCTCAACCCACCAAACTGAGAGAGATTCTCTCATGGTAGAACAAGGGAATTACAACCACCCCCTAAAGTGATCTGATTGGCTGGGGACTTGAGAACCAAGGTCAGCAATGCCCCTAAAATTAACCATTGACCGAAATTAGTCAGTCTTCAGAAACATGCCATCACCTGGTCTGGATACTTAAGGAAGGGCTTCAGAAGTAGTCGGGGAGTCACTCTGTAATCAGAGCTCCCGCAGAGAACTGGGTGAAAGTCTATCTGTAGTCAGATACTTTCCACAGAACTTTGTTCACTCTCAGCTGAGGAATGTGAATACATGATATGAAGACAACTGGATCACAACTGGATCACGGGGGAATCATAAGCAGGGAAGAACACACAGGCAAACAGCAGCAGCAACATTAAAGGCAGGACTGAGAAGCACATTTATACAAGGCTAAGCAGGGAGCAAACTAGAGGCACCTGAAATGAGTAACACAAGGGCAGGAAGGAGAGGTAAAACAAACGCGGAACAGGCATGGCACGTTATACCACACTAGGGAGGAAACGGGAGGTTCAGGAGGGCAGGGTGTGGCAGGGATCCGTTTCAAAATTTAATTTTGGCTTGTACAAACCTTGGTAAAAGCTGCAAAAGATCGATCAACCACTTTCTGAGCTATTGTCTTAACAAACAAAGCATCTGTTGGGGTGGCGGTGTCTGGGGAATACCATGTGTAATACACCTTGTGAAGATTTATATGTAAAACAAAATATTTTTTGATTCTATCACACATATAGAAATTATCCATCCATCCATTTTCCAAACCGCTTATCCTATTGGGTCGCGGGGGGTCCGGAGCCTATCCCAGAATCAATGGGCACGAGGCAGGGAACAACCCAGGATGGGGGGCCAGCCCATCGCAGGGCACACTCACACACCATCCACTCACACACACACACCTACGGGCAATTCAGCAACTCCAATTAGCCCCAGCATGTTTTTGGACTGTGGGGGGAAACCGGAGTACCCAGAGGAAACCCCACAACGACATGGGGAGAACATGCAAACTCCACACACATGTGACCCAGGCGGAGACACGAACCCGGGTCCCAGAGGTGTGAGGCGACAGTGCTAACCACTGCACCACCATGCCGCCCCTTATAGAAATTATTCTAGGTTTAAATAGTAATTTAGCTGAGTAACTAGGCTGAAATTCTAGATAGTTGCAATTTTAAGAATTATTACTATTATTCACAGCTTTTAAGCATGCAGTTGGATGACGGATGGATGGATATTCAGCCACCAGAAATGCCAATTGTTGTTAAGAGGATCAAAGTCTGCAAAGTAGTATGCAGGGTTTAAGGCCAGAACACAGCATACTCTCCGACAGAAAGCATAAAGTTCACTGGGGGAATTTCTGTGGCCACTGCCTGAACAGCATGTGTGGAGAATGTTTATGAGGGTCGAGCCATGCAGAGCTGCTGGCCCTGGCATGTAATGATGAATCACAAATCAGTTAAAAATCGGTGCAAATGCATGAAGATTTAAACCGGCTGATGTGGAAAATGAATCACTATTGTAGGAGTACTTCACAGTACTTTAACAGAAAAACTGGTGTAATATTACATTTGATTTCACAATGTGAGTTTGACGTCAGATGTCACTGCGTATCACGTCGACATCGTACGTCAGTTTTTGGTTTTGAGCGAACGCGAGATGATGAATGAATTTGAAACTGAGGACGGCACAGTGGTTAGTGCTGGCTTCGGTCCAGGGCCCTTTCTGTGTGGAGTTCGCATGCTCTCCCCGTTTTCGCCGGGGACTCCAGGTTCCTCCCACGGTCCAAAAGCATGCAGGATAGGTTGACTGGTGAGTCTAAATTGGCCCTGTAGTTGTGTGAGTGTGTGCGACCTGCGGTGTGTAGGTGACTGCCTGGGCTTGGTTCCTGTCTGCGCCCCTTGTTCCCGGGATAGGCTCCGGTCTCCCCCGCGATCTCAGTTGGGATTAAGTGGTTTCAGAAAATGGATGGATGGACGCACCGCCCGATCTTCAATTGGCGGTGTGGCAGCATATTAGCTTTCCGGTAATCACAAACGAGGAGGAAACAGCGAGAAAAGCACAGACAAGACATAAACTGCATGCAAACATTGTAATAGACTGATAACATACACAAACAGGTCCACTGGCACCACCGTGAGCTGAGTGAAGATTATTAAAAGGGCAAAGCACGCTAAAAAGCTGCACATGCAAACCTTAGCTTATTTATTTGATTTATTTTTTTTTATTTACTTATTTTGATTTGGGATTTTTTTCAACAGTATTTTATTCAAATTCAGTTGCACTGTTCACAACAGTGTCAACAGTTCAGAAAGATAAATATAAGAATATTTTTGAATATATTTGTCTGCAGCTCATTCTGCAAAAAATGAGAAAATTGTATCGTGAACTCAGAATCGTGAATCGTATCAAATGGTGAGTTGAATGTATCGTTACATCCCTAGTTCTTACAGTAGTACTATGGTATGGTGGAGCCACATGACAGGAAGGCAGTACATTGCGAAGTCTGTTAAGAACATCATTCGCACTGAACTGCCCTCCATTGACCAGCTGTACTTTAACTGCCACAGTAACAAGGTTCAGTCTATAATCCAGGACTCTGACCACCATCCACAAACACTGACTAGCAGATTCATGAACAGCTTCATTCGCCAAACAATTCAAACCTGCAGCTTTTGCATCCCCTGTAACAGTCATTTCCACGGCAGCTGCACTGTACAGCTGTTACTGCACTTTATCCACCACTGACCACGTATCATCCAGTTTTGTCCTGCTTTGTATCGCACTGTTTCTGCACCATGTTGTCTTGTACTCCCTTGTGTTGTTATGCACCATCTGTGTTGTTCTGAGCAGTGCCATGATGCAATATTACAAAAAGATCTTGAGGAAATGCAGAGTTCTGGAGGAGATTCTCACAGATCATGGCATGTGTTTATACTGAAGAAACTGTACAAATTGCTAGACATAAAACACAGGACTGGCAACTGTGGTACGTTTTAACACCTTGATAAAAAACTTAAAATCCATAGTAAGTAGGACAACCTCATAGAACCTTTACTAGTCATTGTTCAGAAGATTAACACGGATTAAAAACCATTACTATGAAAGCACGCTAATCAGTTAAGTTGATTATGTGGAGAGAGAGAAAAAAAACTGTCTTTGAAAAAGATCAACCATAGAACGAAGCTGCAGCATTGACACCCCCTAGTGGTGATTTGAAGATAGTTCTGTCTGTAGCAGCTAAGCAGTAGATTTGGCGTCAGGTGCCATGACAAACTCAGTGCTGCTCGGTTTGAACGGCAGAAGCACAAAAATAAAGGGGGCATCTACTGCACGCCCCCCACCCTTGAAAATGGTACAAATTATCATGCAACAGTTTTCTTAAGTAAGTCTTTTTGGGCGTCTGCAGAAACCTCCACGATGCGATTGCCCTGATTAAGAAGTGCGCAGCGGATACAATTTGGGATGCATCGTTCATCCGATTTATTAATATATAATTATTAGTATGTCTATATTATTTTAGAAACGTTACTTGACGAATATTTTTCATTGAGATTGATTCCCCGTTTAAAATTTTGGTGACACTTCATATTTTTTAAGAGAGACAGACAATTTGACGCATGCAATTTGCAGAAATATGTTGTGCCGCTATAAAGTACACAGGCAGCATGACAAACATAAGTACTCACTGAAGCCACGACATACGCCCGGCTGGCCCCAGCGGTACCCCTAAGAAGAAGGCTTTTTTCACAACCCACGACCATCACGAGGGCAAAAAAAACTGAATAGCCTAGAATTTAGTTAATTACAAGGCACATATTTATTGGAGCAAGAGCTCTAACATAAAACTACCTTGTAATTATAAAGTATTATGGCTGTGAACAATGTACAAACAGGCACAGAAAGTAAAATACTCCAAAAATGCAAAGAACCTAAATATTTTTGTTTCCACCGATTCACTCTTGATGTGTTAGGAGTCACAGTTCAGTAGCCTATTCTTCAGTATCTGCATTTAAGACCACCAACTGCTCTTTCTCCTCCTTCGCTCGTCGGCTCAGAGTATTGGACTTGGTAAGTAATGTTGCCCTTTTGGTTCCAGCAGCACTCTCTGCTTCCTCTGCCATGTGCTCAGCATCCTTTTGTAAACTCTCACATACACTTTCCAGTGAGACTCTCTTCCTCTTGAGTTCCTCAAGTTTTCTTTTTTGCTTTTCGCTCATCTTTCACCTTTGGTCAGAGGCGCTTTGGTTGCTCCCCCACACACTCTGACATGGTCGCATATAAGCCTCTGTGCAACAACTGTTTCCTCTGATAAGTTGCAGGTCTCCACCTCTATTCGTTCCACTTCGGCTTGCCCATAGGACAGCAGCAGCAAGTTCTTGCAGAACATCCAGAGGTCAGGATAAGGCCCACTAACTTTTTGATGTAAAAAGACATCAACTTTGGATGGTGCTGAAGGAATGAAGGATATAAAATCCAAGCCTTTTGCCTCATTGTGCAGGTGATTATCAGACTGCTGGGATATTGCATCACCTGTAATTACATTAATTACAGTAGATTAGATGCAGATCAACAATGTCAATACACAGAATCACATGTAGAATAGGAAAGTGATTTATAACCCAATTTTCCTATGATACCATAAATGTGCAATCATTTTAATTTAATCTTGAGATATCTCTAGGCTCATCAAAGAAAATATAACTGGGCTGATGCTTCTTTTCAAACACCAAGAGTCGGTCTTCTAAATACTGCTAAAATCTACGTGTTAACACTATTCAGTTCAGGGACGGATTATGGGTTGTGTGGGCCCCTGGGTAAAACGTTCGCGAGGCCCCCCCCCACCACCACCACCTGCACCACCACCACAACCACCACAAGTCAAGGGCCCTTGGCAGCCAAACACCCTCCCTATAGGGTCAGGGGACCTTGTAGGCAGAGGATCAAAGAATGTAGGCCCTCTAAAATAGACAAACGAAAATACATTGCTGATAAGCGTTGCAAATTGTTTTGGGCTTGGGGCCCACGGGCCCCCTGCACCCCAAGGGCCCCTGGGCAGCGGCCCCGCTAACCCGGTTTGTAATCCGTCCCTGATTCAGTTAGATGTGAAAAAAGAAAAGCATAATTTAAAAATAATATTCTGAACTATCCTATTCTTATCCTATGATTTACCAGCAGATATCCTGCCTGCCAACCGATTCTCCTGCGCAAACTTCTGCATGAGATTTCTCCTTTTCTGCTGGCAGTTATCTGGCTGGTGTGCATTTTGTTTGGGTCCAAGCACGTCATCTCATGTACAATCGAGTACTTCAGAGGGCATTTATCCAAGGCCTTTTTGCACATTTTTGAGAGCACAATCTGGCAATTTTTTTTAATCTGAAGGACACCAAGGTCACTTCCACTGCCTTTGGCTCCTGACTGTCTCTGACAAAAAGATGGTTTGTCAAATTTCCAGAATCTTTCTGCACACTCAGCCCAAGGTTAACACTACCTCAGCTGTACATATCAAACCAGCTCAAACTCCATGTTATTCACATATTTTTTACTTCACAATTGTTTGATACATTTGTATGTAAAGATACCAGTGAATTCACAGAAGTCCCACCTTGATGACAGCCATTCCTATATCCACCTCCTTTGGACTGAGCCAGAGTTTTTGCCTGTACAACAGCTGTACATGTTGCTACACAACACTTAAACATTCTATTTCCTCAATGAACTATTTTTTTTGCAGCAAAAGCCATGAAGCAGCAATAAAATCTTTAAAATATGCTTACCAATAAATATGGTTCTCCCATTTAAACACATGTAAAGATAAACCATGGATATTTAAAAATCATGGGTTCGTTAATGAGTTTAAATGTTATTGAATGGCTTACCTTAAACTTCTCCAGTAAGTCTTCAGCGGTGGAGTGGCTCATGTACTGTGATCCCAGAACCAGGACTGCACTCGAGAGCCATTCTCATAATTCACCCAATACCTGACATGCACATCCAGTTGTTTTCTTTTGATGGTCCTGTTCATACTTACGTCAAACATGACAACGAAGCTCCCTTTTAATATATGGAGCGAGTCCAAATCGCGCAAGAAAAGCGGTTTTATCTTTACCACAAGTGACCCTGCGAGTCAGGGAACATCACCCTGGAGACGGTGTGAATGTCATCATTGGACGTATAGGAGTGATGTCGGCAAACCGTTTGCAAAGCCCATAGCACTTCTGCTTTCAGTGTGGGTTGAGGAGGATGTACTGAAGGCATTATTTGTCATGGGATCCGGAGACACTGCCAAAACGGGTGTAGGCCTATCTTTAGAGGTTGTACTTATCTCCACTGAATAAACATAAATCTGGGCTTATTCTATACTGAACAAAAATATAAACGCAACACTCTTGTTTCTGCTCCCATTTTTCATGAGATGGACTTAAAGACCTACAATTCATTCCAGATACACAATATTACCATTTCTCTCAAACATTTCTCACAAATCAGTCTAAATGTGTGATAGTGAGCACTTCTGCTTTGCTGAGATAATCCATCCCACCTCACAGGTGTGCCACATCAAGATGCTGATCTGACATCATGGGTAGTGCACAGGTGTACCTTATACTGCCCACAATAAAAGGCCACCCTGGAATGTGCAGTTTTTTGCTTTATTGGGGGTCTGGGGACTCAGAACCGGTCAGTATCTGGTGTGACCACCATTTGCCTCATGCAATGCAACACATCTTCTTCGCATAGAGTTTATCAGATTGTCAATTGTGGCCTGTGGAATGTTGGTCCACTCCTCTTCAATGGCTGTGCGAAGTTGTTGGATATTAGTGGGAACTGGTACACGCTGTCGTATACGCCGGTCAAGCACATCCCAAACAAGAGCAGCTGACCTGAGAAATAAGAAATAAGCTAAGCTGGAAACCTGGACCCTCCGACCAAGAATGCGTGAAGTACCCTCAGAAGGTCTACTAGAAGATGTACGTAGAAGACTACTACAGATCAGCTGATCTACACCACAGCAACAGTGATCCTTGAGCTGGAGCCGGACCGTCTTTGAAGACTCCGTAAATCTCCGTATAATAATATATATCTACGGGAACGAGAAAGGAGAAAGCAGAGAACAAGAACAAGATTTGTAAATGTAAGATTTGAAGGACCCCCGGCATGAAAAATAGAATAGTTCTCGTCATTAGTGAACATGTGTCTCGTCATTGTGTATCATGGACAGTAAGAGGGGGATCAATAGAGTGTTGTTATTATAACGTCTAAAAAGTCTGTCGATAAATCAATAAGAAAATAAATGAAGTCGTTTTCGCGAACACGCGAACAGGGGCCGGACCGACTGTAGGGGGCGTGGCCAGAGACAGCCATAGCTGTCAAGTCTCCCGTTTTGGCCGGGAAACTACCGTATTTTACTTCTCTTTCCCGCCGTCCTCCCGTATTAGTATTTTCCCGTAAATCTCCCTTATATTATATAGTTGCTGGATAGTGTAGTGGTAAGATCGCCGCCTTTCACACGGGAGACCGGGGTTCGAATCCCGGTTGTGGCCAAAAATATATTTTATATATTTTATATATTTATATTTATATTTATATTATATTTTATATAATTTATATTATTTTATATTTCCTGTCTTAAAATGTAAGGGATACTGGAGCCTCCCGTTTTGGCCGGGAAACTACCGTATTTTACTTCTCTTTCCCGCCGTCCTCCCGTATTAGTATTTTCCCGTAAATCTCCCTTATATTATATAGTTGCTGGATAGTGTAGTGGTAACATCGCCGCCTTTCACACGGGAGACCGGGGTTCGAATCCCGGTTGTGGCCAAAAATATATTTTATATATTTTATATATTTATATTTATATTTATATTATATTTTATATAATTTATATTATTTTATATTTCCTGTCTTAAAATGTAAGGGATACTGGAGCCTCCCGTTTTGGCCGGGAAACTACCGTATTTTACTTCTCTTTCCCGCCGTCCTCCCGTATTATTTTCCCGTAAATCTCCCTTATAATATATATATATATATATTATATTATATAGTTGCTGGATAGTGTAGTGGTAAGATCGCCGCCTTTCACACGGGAGACCGGGGTTCGAATCCCGGTTGTGGCCAGAAACAACTGCTATCACAACTAGAGATTGATGAGGTACAACACGATTGCTACGACAAGGGGGAGCCAGGACGACAGGTCAGGGGGGAGATATCATCATCCCCACATTCCGAGATTGGGTACCAAGCCCCATATATATTAGTAGGCTGAATACAAGAGAGACTAGTAGGCTGAATACAAGAGCAGCTGACCTGAGAAATAAGAAATAAGCTAAGCTGGACCAAGAATGCGTGAAGTACCCTCAGAAGGTCTACTAGAAGATGTACGTAGAAGACTACTACAGATCAGCTGATCTACACCACAGCAACAGTGATCCTGGAGCCGGACCGTCTTTGAAGACTCCGTAAATCTCCGTATAATAATATATATCTACGGGAACGAGAAAGATAATAATAATAATAATAATAATAAAATAATTTAATAATAAGAGAAAAATAAGAGAATAGTTCTCGTCATTAGTTCTCGATAGAATAGTTCTGTATCATGGACAGTAATCAATAGAGTGTTGTTATTATAACGTCTAAAAAGTCTGTCGATAAATCAATAAGAAAATAAATGAAGTCGTTTTCGCGAACACGCGAACAGGGGCCGGACCGACTGTAGGGGGCGTGGCCAGAGACAGCCATAGCTGTCAAGTCTCCCGTTTTGGCCGGGAAACTACCGTATTTTACTTCTCTTTCCCGCCGTCCTCCCGTATTAGTATTTTCCCGTAAATCTCCCTTATATTATATAGTTGCTGGATAGTGTAGTGGTAAGATCGCCGCCTTTCACACGGGAGACCGGGGTTCGAATCCCGGTTGTGGCCAAAAATATATTTTATATATTTTATATATTTATATTTATATTTATATTATATTTTATATAATTTATATTATTTTATATTTCCTGTCTTAAAATGTAAGGGATACTGGAGCCTCCCGTTTTGGCCGGGAAACTACCGTATTTTACTTCTCTTTCCCGCCGTCCTCCCGTATTAGTATTTTCCCGTAAATCTCCCTTATATTATATAGTTGCTGGATAGTGTAGTGGTAAGATCGCCGCCTTTCACACGGGAGACCGGGGTTCGAATCCCGGTTGTGGCCAAAAATATATTTTATATATTTTATATATTTATATTTATATTTAAAAGCCTGAGGCGACAGTGGCAAGGAAACTCCCTCTAGCAGGAAGAAACCTTGAGTGGAACCTAGACTCAGAAGGGGACCCCATCCTCCTCTGGGCGACCAAGGAGCATGAAACTGCATTTACATTGACATTCATTAGAGTTCATATAGTTATAAAGTCCCAGTTGGTTTCATGTAGTTATATCCAGGAGTCCAGGTGCGGGTTCACACGGTGTAGTCGGCTCGGTATCAGCTCGAAAAAGAGAAGATGGAGAAGAGTTATTGCCCTACACCTAACCGGCAGGACTAAAGCAACTATGACAGCCTGCCTAAAAGAGTGACCTGGAAGGAAGCACAGGCATGAGGGTTTACAGAGGTTTTGGCGTCAAGCCACCTCCCATCCACAGCTTAAGTGATCGGCGAGAGTGGCAGGACGACAGCACCAATCCCCCCTTTCCCCTTCAATCTCAAATAACTATGAACCTCCAGATTTCCCATTCACCTTAGAAAAGAAGATTTAACTATCCAAAAGACTGGCGAAAGAGGTACATCTTAAGCCTTGACTTAAAAGCAGAGATTGTGTCTGAGTTCCGAACACTAATAGGAAGTTTATTCCATAGCTGTGGTGCTTTATGAGCAAATGCTCTTCCCCCAAAGGTAATGTTCTTTATTCTGGGTACGGATAGAATACCTCCATCTCGTCATCTAAGTGTATGATTCGGAACGCAAATGAGGTCACTCACATACTGCGGTGCAAGACCATTTACAGCTTTATAGGTTAAGAGCAGTGTTTTGTAGTCAACACGAAATCTAACTGGCAGCCAGTGCAGTGAAGATAAAATTGGGGTAATATGATTATATGTTTTAGTTTAACTATTGCTAGTAGCGGTTCAATCAATGCTGGGAGCATCGCTGAATAATTTTGATGGAACAGGTTCTAGCATACAAGTAGATGAATTTGAAGATAAAATTAAGTACATCAGTTCTGACTGGTTAACCAATATTCAATATTCAAAATGTTCTGTTTAATTGAGCATATTTTTGGTCAAAAAGTTTCATAAAGTCGTCACTGGAAAATAACCAGTGGTCTGGTTATTAGTCAGCTTGGACACCATAGTAAATAGGAATCTAGGATTATTTTTGTTTATTTCAATTAGTTCTGATAGATACTAGATGATTTGGCGGCACTAAGAGCCTTTTTGTAGCTACCCATAGCCTCTTTCCATGCTAGTTCGAACACCACTAGTTTAGTATGATGCCACTTACATTCTGTAAGGACATAAAACTTATAGGTCCTGCAGGCCCCAACTCTGATCAGCCTGCATCAGTCTATTTCAGAGCTCCGCTGGCCCAGGCAAGACTGGACTCAACTCGTCAAACCACCCCTTTTAAGGAAGGCAAAGGCCTGCCGGCTCCTGAGAGACTGGATAGGAATAACTGGAGCAGCACAGAAAAAGCAAGACCTTTCACCCCCGGAGTGACCAGAGTTCCACAATCAATCCACAGCAACAACAGCTGTCAGCCTCCAGACACAGACACCTTTTCCACTATAAACAGGATAACTCAGCACACATAGATGTTAGGGACAAATACACGCATGTTTGGTCTCGTTTGAATAGGCATGAGACGAGGAGTATTATACTCTCAGATTTAAGGCAGTATAGCTTTTCCTAAGAGAAATACAGAAACTTCGGCTCAACCCACCAAACTGAGAGAGATTCTCTCATGGTAGAACAAGGGAATTACAACCACCCCCTAAAGTGATCTGATTGGCTGGGGACTTGAGAACCAAGGTCAGCAATGCCCCTAAAATTAACCATTGACCGAAATTAGTCAGTCTTCAGAAACATGCCATCACCTGGTCTGGATACTTAAGGAAGGGCTTCAGAAGTAGTCGGGGAGTCACTCTGTAATCAGAGCTCCCGCAGAGAACTGGGTGAAAGTCTATCTGTAGTCAGATACTTTCCACAGAACTTTGTTCACTCTCAGCTGAGGAATGTGAATACATGATATGAAGACAACTGGATCACAACTGGATCACGGGGGAATCATAAGCAGGGAAGAACACACAGGCAAACAGCAGCAGCAACATTAAAGGCAGGACTGAGAAGCACATTTATACAAGGCTAAGCAGGGAGCAAACTAGAGGCACCTGAAATGAGTAACACAAGGGCAGGAAGGAGAGGTAAAACAAACGCGGAACAGGCATGGCACGTTATACCACACTAGGGAGGAAACGGGAGGTTCAGGAGGGCAGGGTGTGGCAGGGATCCGTTTCAAAATTTAATTTTGGCTTGTACAAACCTTGGTAAAAGCTGCAAAAGATCGATCAACCACTTTCTGAGCTATTGTCTTAACAAACAAAGCATCTGTTGGGGTGGCGGTGTCTGGGGAATACCATGTGTAATACACCTTGTGAAGATTTATATGTAAAACAAAATATTTTTTGATTCTATCACACATATAGAAATTATCCAGCCATCCATTTTCCAAACCGCTTATCCTATTGGGTCGCGGGGGGTCCGGAGCCTATCCCAGAATCAATGGGCACGAGGCAGGGAACAACCCAGGATGGGGGGCCAGCCCATCGCAGGGCACACTCACACACCATCCACTCACACACACACACCTACGGGCAATTCAGCAACTCCAATTAGCCCCAGCATGTTTTTGGACTGTGGGGGGAAACCGGAGTACCCAGAGGAAACCCCACAACGACATGGGGAGAACATGCAAACTCCACACACATGTGACCCAGGCGGAGACACGAACCCGGGTCCCAGAGGTGTGAGGCGACAGTGCTAACCACTGCACCACCATGCCGCCCCTTATAGAAATTATTCTAGGTTTAAATAGTAATTTAGCTGAGTAACTAGGCTGAAATTCTAGATAGTTGCAATTTTAAGAATTATTACTATTATTCACAGCTTTTAAGCATGCAGTTGGATGACGGATGGATGGATATTCAGCCACCAGAAATGCCAATTGTTGTTAAGAGGATCAAAGTCTGCAAAGTAGTATGCAGGGTTTAAGGCCAGAACACAGCATACTCTCCGACAGAAAGCATAAAGTTCACTGGGGGAATTTCTGTGGCCACTGCCTGAACAGCATGTGTGGAGAATGTTTATGAGGGTCGAGCCATGCAGAGCTGCTGGCCCTGGCATGTAATGATGAATCACAAATCAGTTAAAAATCGGTGCAAATGCATGAAGATTTAAACCGGCTGATGTGGAAAATGAATCACTATTGTAGGAGTACTTCACAGTACTTTAACAGAAAAACTGGTGTAATATTACATTTGATTTCACAATGTGAGTTTGACGTCAGATGTCACTGCGTATCACGTCGACATCGTACGTCAGTTTTTGGTTTTGAGCGAACGCGAGATGATGAATGAATTTGAAACTGAGGACGGCACAGTGGTTAGTGCTGGCTTCGGTCCAGGGCCCTTTCTGTGTGGAGTTCGCATGCTCTCCCCGTTTTCGCCGGGGACTCCAGGTTCCTCCCACGGTCCAAAAGCATGCAGGATAGGTTGACTGGTGAGTCTAAATTGGCCCTGTAGTTGTGTGAGTGTGTGCGACCTGCGGTGTGTAGGTGACTGCCTGGGCTTGGTTCCTGTCTGCGCCCCTTGTTCCCGGGATAGGCTCCGGTCTCCCCCGCGATCTCAGTTGGGATTAAGTGGTTTCAGAAAATGGATGGATGGACGCACCGCCCGATCTTCAATTGGCGGTGTGGCAGCATATTAGCTTTCCGGTAATCACAAACGAGGAGGAAACAGCGAGAAAAGCACAGACAAGACATAAACTGCATGCAAACATTGTAATAGACTGATAACATACACAAACAGGTCCACTGGCACCACCGTGAGCTGAGTGAAGATTATTAAAAGGGCAAAGCACGCTAAAAAGCTGCACATGCAAACCTTAGCTTATTTATTTGATTTATTTTTTTTTATTTACTTATTTTGATTTGGGATTTTTTTCAACAGTATTTTATTCAAATTCAGTTGCACTGTTCACAACAGTGTCAACAGTTCAGAAAGATAAATATAAGAATATTTTTGAATATATTTGTCTGCAGCTCATTCTGCAAAAAATGAGAAAATTGTATCGTGAACTCAGAATCGTGAATCGTATCAAATGGTGAGTTGAATGTATCGTTACATCCCTAGTTCTTACAGTAGTACTATGGTATGGTGGAGCCACATGACAGGAAGGCAGTACATTGCGAAGTCTGTTAAGAACATCATTCGCACTGAACTGCCCTCCATTGACCAGCTGTACTTTAACTGCCACAGTAACAAGGTTCAGTCTATAATCCAGGACTCTGACCACCATCCACAAACACTGACTAGCAGATTCATGAACAGCTTCATTCGCCAAACAATTCAAACCTGCAGCTTTTGCATCCCCTGTAACAGTCATTTCCACGGCAGCTGCACTGTACAGCTGTTACTGCACTTTATCCACCACTGACCACGTATCATCCAGTTTTGTCCTGCTTTGTATCGCACTGTTTCTGCACCATGTTGTCTTGTACTCCCTTGTGTTGTTATGCACCATCTGTGTTGTTCTGAGCAGTGCCATGATGCAATATTACAAAAAGATCTTGAGGAAATGCAGAGTTCTGGAGGAGATTCTCACAGATCATGGCATGTGTTTATACTGAAGAAACTGTACAAATTGCTAGACATAAAACACAGGACTGGCAACTGTGGTACGTTTTAACACCTTGATAAAAAACTTAAAATCCATAGTAAGTAGGACAACCTCATAGAACCTTTACTAGTCATTGTTCAGAAGATTAACACGGATTAAAAACCATTACTATGAAAGCACGCTAATCAGTTAAGTTGATTATGTGGAGAGAGAGAAAAAAAACTGTCTTTGAAAAAGATCAACCATAGAACGAAGCTGCAGCATTGACACCCCCTAGTGGTGATTTGAAGATAGTTCTGTCTGTAGCAGCTAAGCAGTAGATTTGGCGTCAGGTGCCATGACAAACTCAGTGCTGCTCGGTTTGAACGGCAGAAGCACAAAAATAAAGGGGGCATCTACTGCACGCCCCCCACCCTTGAAAATGGTACAAATTATCATGCAACAGTTTTCTTAAGTAAGTCTTTTTGGGCGTCTGCAGAAACCTCCACGATGCGATTGCCCTGATTAAGAAGTGCGCAGCGGATACAATTTGGGATGCATCGTTCATCCGATTTATTAATATATAATTATTAGTATGTCTATATTATTTTAGAAACGTTACTTGACGAATATTTTTCATTGAGATTGATTCCCCGTTTAAAATTTTGGTGACACTTCATATTTTTTAAGAGAGACAGACAATTTGACGCATGCAATTTGCAGAAATATGTTGTGCCGCTATAAAGTACACAGGCAGCATGACAAACATAAGTACTCACTGAAGCCACGACATACGCCCGGCTGGCCCCAGCGGTACCCCTAAGAAGAAGGCTTTTTTCACAACCCACGACCATCACGAGGGCAAAAAAAACTGAATAGCCTAGAATTTAGTTAATTACAAGGCACATATTTATTGGAGCAAGAGCTCTAACATAAAACTACCTTGTAATTATAAAGTATTATGGCTGTGAACAATGTACAAACAGGCACAGAAAGTAAAATACTCCAAAAATGCAAAGAACCTAAATATTTTTGTTTCCACCGATTCACTCTTGATGTGTTAGGAGTCACAGTTCAGTAGCCTATTCTTCAGTATCTGCATTTAAGACCACCAACTGCTCTTTCTCCTCCTTCGCTCGTCGGCTCAGAGTATTGGACTTGGTAAGTAATGTTGCCCTTTTGGTTCCAGCAGCACTCTCTGCTTCCTCTGCCATGTGCTCAGCATCCTTTTGTAAACTCTCACATACACTTTCCAGTGAGACTCTCTTCCTCTTGAGTTCCTCAAGTTTTCTTTTTTGCTTTTCGCTCATCTTTCACCTTTGGTCAGAGGCGCTTTGGTTGCTCCCCCACACACTCTGACATGGTCGCATATAAGCCTCTGTGCAACAACTGTTTCCTCTGATAAGTTGCAGGTCTCCACCTCTATTCGTTCCACTTCGGCTTGCCCATAGGACAGCAGCAGCAAGTTCTTGCAGAACATCCAGAGGTCAGGATAAGGCCCACTAACTTTTTGATGTAAAAAGACATCAACTTTGGATGGTGCTGAAGGAATGAAGGATATAAAATCCAAGCCTTTTGCCTCATTGTGCAGGTGATTATCAGACTGCTGGGATATTGCATCACCTGTAATTACATTAATTACAGTAGATTAGATGCAGATCAACAATGTCAATACACAGAATCACATGTAGAATAGGAAAGTGATTTATAACCCAATTTTCCTATGATACCATAAATGTGCAATCATTTTAATTTAATCTTGAGATATCTCTAGGCTCATCAAAGAAAATATAACTGGGCTGATGCTTCTTTTCAAACACCAAGAGTCGGTCTTCTAAATACTGCTAAAATCTACGTGTTAACACTATTCAGTTCAGGGACGGATTATGGGTTGTGTGGGCCCCTGGGTAAAACGTTCGCGAGGCCCCCCCCCACCACCACCACCTGCACCACCACCACAACCACCACAAGTCAAGGGCCCTTGGCAGCCAAACACCCTCCCTATAGGGTCAGGGGACCTTGTAGGCAGAGGATCAAAGAATGTAGGCCCTCTAAAATAGACAAACGAAAATACATTGCTGATAAGCGTTGCAAATTGTTTTGGGCTTGGGGCCCACGGGCCCCCTGCACCCCAAGGGCCCCTGGGCAGCGGCCCCGCTAACCCGGTTTGTAATCCGTCCCTGATTCAGTTAGATGTGAAAAAAGAAAAGCATAATTTAAAAATAATATTCTGAACTATCCTATTCTTATCCTATGATTTACCAGCAGATATCCTGCCTGCCAACCGATTCTCCTGCGCAAACTTCTGCATGAGATTTCTCCTTTTCTGCTGGCAGTTATCTGGCTGGTGTGCATTTTGTTTGGGTCCAAGCACGTCATCTCATGTACAATCGAGTACTTCAGAGGGCATTTATCCAAGGCCTTTTTGCACATTTTTGAGAGCACAATCTGGCAATTTTTTTTAATCTGAAGGACACCAAGGTCAATATATTTTATATATTTTATATATTTATATTTATATTTATATTATATTTTATATAATTTATATTATTTTATATTTCCTGTCTTAAAATGTAAGGGATACTGGAGCCTCCCGTTTTGGCCGGGAAACTACCGTATTTTACTTCTCTTTCCCGCCGTCCTCCCGTATTAGTATTTTCCCGTAAATCTCCCTTATATTATATAGTTGCTGGATAGTGTAGTGGTAAGATCGCCGCCTTTCACACGGGAGACCGGGGTTCGAATCCCGGTTGTGGCCAAAAATATATTTTATATATTTTATATATTTATATTTATATTTAAAAGCCTGAGGCGACAGTGGCAAGGAAACTCCCTCTAGCAGGAAGAAACCTTGAGTGGAACCTAGACTCAGAAGGGGACCCCATCCTCCTCTGGGCGACCAAGGAGCATGAAACTGCATTTACATTGACATTCATTAGAGTTCATATAGTTATAAAGTCCCAGTTGGTTTCATGTAGTTATATCCAGGAGTCCAGGTGCGGGTTCACACGGTGTAGTCGGCTCGGTATCAGCTCGAAAAAGAGAAGATGGAGAAGAGTTATTGCCCTACACCTAACCGGCAGGACTAAAGCAACTATGACAGCCTGCCTAAAAGAGTGACCTGGAAGGAAGCACAGGCATGAGGGTTTACAGAGGTTTTGGCGTCAAGCCACCTCCCATCCACAGCTTAAGTGATCGGCGAGAGTGGCAGGACGACAGCACCAATCCCCCCTTTCCCCTTCAATCTCAAATAACTATGAACCTCCAGATTTCCCATTCACCTTAGAAAAGAAGATTTAACTATCCAAAAGACTGGCGAAAGAGGTACATCTTAAGCCTTGACTGAGTTCCGAACACTAATAGGAAGTTTATTCCATAGCTGTGGTGCTTTATGAGCAAATGCTCTTCCCCCAAAGGTAATGTTCTTTATTCTGGGTACGGATAGAATACCTCCATCTCGTCATCTAAGTGTATGATTCGGAACGCAAATGAGGTCACTCACATACTGCGGTGCAAGACCATTTACAGCTTTATAGGTTAAGAGCAGTGTTTTGTAGTCAACACGAAATCTAACTGGCAGCCAGTGCAGTGAAGATAAAATTGGGGTAATATGATTATATGTTTTAGTTTAACTATTGCTAGTAGCGGTTCAATCAATGCTGGGAGCATCGCTGAATAATTTTGATGGAACAGGTTCTAGCATACAAGTAGATGAATTTGAAGATAAAATTAAGTACATCAGTTCTGACTGGTTAACCAATATTCAATATTCAAAATGTTCTGTTTAATTGAGCATATTTTTGGTCAAAAAGTTTCATAAAGTCGTCACTGGAAAATAACCAGTGGTCTGGTTATTAGTCAGCTTGGACACCATAGTAAATAGGAATCTAGGATTATTTTTGTTTATTTCAATTAGTTCTGATAGATACTAGATGATTTGGCGGCACTAAGAGCCTTTTTGTAGCTACCCATAGCCTCTTTCCATGCTAGTTCGAACACCACTAGTTTAGTATGATGCCACTTACATTCTGTAAGGACATAAAACTTATAGGTCCTGCAGGCCCCAACTCTGATCAGCCTGCATCAGTCTATTTCAGAGCTCCGCTGGCCCAGGCAAGACTGGACTCAACTCGTCAAACCACCCCTTTTAAGGAAGGCAAAGGCCTGCCGGCTCCTGAGAGACTGGATAGGAATAACTGGAGCAGCACAGAAAAAGCAAGACCTTTCACCCCCGGAGTGACCAGAGTTCCACAATCAATCCACAGCAACAACAGCTGTCAGCCTCCAGACACAGACACCTTTTCCACTATAAACAGGATAACTCAGCACACATAGATGTTAGGGACAAATACACGCATGTTTGGTCTCGTTTGAATAGGCATGAGACGAGGAGTATTATACTCTCAGATTTAAGGCAGTATAGCTTTTCCTAAGAGAAATACAGAAACTTCGGCTCAACCCACCAAACTGAGAGAGATTCTCTCATGGTAGAACAAGGGAATTACAACCACCCCCTAAAGTGATCTGATTGGCTGGGGACTTGAGAACCAAGGTCAGCAATGCCCCTAAAATTAACCATTGACCGAAATTAGTCAGTCTTCAGAAACATGCCATCACCTGGTCTGGATACTTAAGGAAGGGCTTCAGAAGTAGTCGGGGAGTCACTCTGTAATCAGAGCTCCCGCAGAGAACTGGGTGAAAGTCTATCTGTAGTCAGATACTTTCCACAGAACTTTGTTCACTCTCAGCTGAGGAATGTGAATACATGATATGAAGACAACTGGATCACAACTGGATCACGGGGGAATCATAAGCAGGGAAGAACACACAGGCAAACAGCAGCAGCAACATTAAAGGCAGGACTGAGAAGCACATTTATACAAGGCTAAGCAGGGAGCAAACTAGAGGCACCTGAAATGAGTAACACAAGGGCAGGAAGGAGAGGTAAAACAAACGCGGAACAGGCATGGCACGTTATACCACACTAGGGAGGAAACGGGAGGTTCAGGAGGGCAGGGTGTGGCAGGGATCCGTTTCAAAATTTAATTTTGGCTTGTACAAACCTTGGTAAAAGCTGCAAAAGATCGATCAACCACTTTCTGAGCTATTGTCTTAACAAACAAAGCATCTGTTGGGGTGGCGGTGTCTGGGGAATACCATGTGTAATACACCTTGTGAAGATTTATATGTAAAACAAAATATTTTTTGATTCTATCACACATATAGAAATTATCCATCCATCCATTTTCCAAACCGCTTATCCTATTGGGTCGCGGGGGGTCCGGAGCCTATCCCAGAATCAATGGGCACGAGGCAGGGAACAACCCAGGATGGGGGGCCAGCCCATCGCAGGGCACACTCACACACCATCCACTCACACACACACACCTACGGGCAATTCAGCAACTCCAATTAGCCCCAGCATGTTTTTGGACTGTGGGGGGAAACCGGAGTACCCAGAGGAAACCCCACAACGACATGGGGAGAACATGCAAACTCCACACACATGTGACCCAGGCGGAGACACGAACCCGGGTCCCAGAGGTGTGAGGCGACAGTGCTAACCACTGCACCACCATGCCGCCCCTTATAGAAATTATTCTAGGTTTAAATAGTAATTTAGCTGAGTAACTAGGCTGAAATTCTAGATAGTTGCAATTTTAAGAATTATTACTATTATTCACAGCTTTTAAGCATGCAGTTGGATGACGGATGGATGGATATTCAGCCACCAGAAATGCCAATTGTTGTTAAGAGGATCAAAGTCTGCAAAGTAGTATGCAGGGTTTAAGGCCAGAACACAGCATACTCTCCGACAGAAAGCATAAAGTTCACTGGGGGAATTTCTGTGGCCACTGCCTGAACAGCATGTGTGGAGAATGTTTATGAGGGTCGAGCCATGCAGAGCTGCTGGCCCTGGCATGTAATGATGAATCACAAATCAGTTAAAAATCGGTGCAAATGCATGAAGATTTAAACCGGCTGATGTGGAAAATGAATCACTATTGTAGGAGTACTTCACAGTACTTTAACAGAAAAACTGGTGTAATATTACATTTGATTTCACAATGTGAGTTTGACGTCAGATGTCACTGCGTATCACGTCGACATCGTACGTCAGTTTTTGGTTTTGAGCGAACGCGAGATGATGAATGAATTTGAAACTGAGGACGGCACAGTGGTTAGTGCTGGCTTCGGTCCAGGGCCCTTTCTGTGTGGAGTTCGCATGCTCTCCCCGTTTTCGCCGGGGACTCCAGGTTCCTCCCACGGTCCAAAAGCATGCAGGATAGGTTGACTGGTGAGTCTAAATTGGCCCTGTAGTTGTGTGAGTGTGTGCGACCTGCGGTGTGTAGGTGACTGCCTGGGCTTGGTTCCTGTCTGCGCCCCTTGTTCCCGGGATAGGCTCCGGTCTCCCCCGCGATCTCAGTTGGGATTAAGTGGTTTCAGAAAATGGATGGATGGACGCACCGCCCGATCTTCAATTGGCGGTGTGGCAGCATATTAGCTTTCCGGTAATCACAAACGAGGAGGAAACAGCGAGAAAAGCACAGACAAGACATAAACTGCATGCAAACATTGTAATAGACTGATAACATACACAAACAGGTCCACTGGCACCACCGTGAGCTGAGTGAAGATTATTAAAAGGGCAAAGCACGCTAAAAAGCTGCACATGCAAACCTTAGCTTATTTATTTGATTTATTTTTTTTTATTTACTTATTTTGATTTGGGATTTTTTTCAACAGTATTTTATTCAAATTCAGTTGCACTGTTCACAACAGTGTCAACAGTTCAGAAAGATAAATATAAGAATATTTTTGAATATATTTGTCTGCAGCTCATTCTGCAAAAAATGAGAAAATTGTATCGTGAACTCAGAATCGTGAATCGTATCAAATGGTGAGTTGAATGTATCGTTACATCCCTAGTTCTTACAGTAGTACTATGGTATGGTGGAGCCACATGACAGGAAGGCAGTACATTGCGAAGTCTGTTAAGAACATCATTCGCACTGAACTGCCCTCCATTGACCAGCTGTACTTTAACTGCCACAGTAACAAGGTTCAGTCTATAATCCAGGACTCTGACCACCATCCACAAACACTGACTAGCAGATTCATGAACAGCTTCATTCGCCAAACAATTCAAACCTGCAGCTTTTGCATCCCCTGTAACAGTCATTTCCACGGCAGCTGCACTGTACAGCTGTTACTGCACTTTATCCACCACTGACCACGTATCATCCAGTTTTGTCCTGCTTTGTATCGCACTGTTTCTGCACCATGTTGTCTTGTACTCCCTTGTGTTGTTATGCACCATCTGTGTTGTTCTGAGCAGTGCCATGATGCAATATTACAAAAAGATCTTGAGGAAATGCAGAGTTCTGGAGGAGATTCTCACAGATCATGGCATGTGTTTATACTGAAGAAACTGTACAAATTGCTAGACATAAAACACAGGACTGGCAACTGTGGTACGTTTTAACACCTTGATAAAAAACTTAAAATCCATAGTAAGTAGGACAACCTCATAGAACCTTTACTAGTCATTGTTCAGAAGATTAACACGGATTAAAAACCATTACTATGAAAGCACGCTAATCAGTTAAGTTGATTATGTGGAGAGAGAGAAAAAAAACTGTCTTTGAAAAAGATCAACCATAGAACGAAGCTGCAGCATTGACACCCCCTAGTGGTGATTTGAAGATAGTTCTGTCTGTAGCAGCTAAGCAGTAGATTTGGCGTCAGGTGCCATGACAAACTCAGTGCTGCTCGGTTTGAACGGCAGAAGCACAAAAATAAAGGGGGCATCTACTGCACGCCCCCCACCCTTGAAAATGGTACAAATTATCATGCAACAGTTTTCTTAAGTAAGTCTTTTTGGGCGTCTGCAGAAACCTCCACGATGCGATTGCCCTGATTAAGAAGTGCGCAGCGGATACAATTTGGGATGCATCGTTCATCCGATTTATTAATATATAATTATTAGTATGTCTATATTATTTTAGAAACGTTACTTGACGAATATTTTTCATTGAGATTGATTCCCCGTTTAAAATTTTGGTGACACTTCATATTTTTTAAGAGAGACAGACAATTTGACGCATGCAATTTGCAGAAATATGTTGTGCCGCTATAAAGTACACAGGCAGCATGACAAACATAAGTACTCACTGAAGCCACGACATACGCCCGGCTGGCCCCAGCGGTACCCCTAAGAAGAAGGCTTTTTTCACAACCCACGACCATCACGAGGGCAAAAAAAACTGAATAGCCTAGAATTTAGTTAATTACAAGGCACATATTTATTGGAGCAAGAGCTCTAACATAAAACTACCTTGTAATTATAAAGTATTATGGCTGTGAACAATGTACAAACAGGCACAGAAAGTAAAATACTCCAAAAATGCAAAGAACCTAAATATTTTTGTTTCCACCGATTCACTCTTGATGTGTTAGGAGTCACAGTTCAGTAGCCTATTCTTCAGTATCTGCATTTAAGACCACCAACTGCTCTTTCTCCTCCTTCGCTCGTCGGCTCAGAGTATTGGACTTGGTAAGTAATGTTGCCCTTTTGGTTCCAGCAGCACTCTCTGCTTCCTCTGCCATGTGCTCAGCATCCTTTTGTAAACTCTCACATACACTTTCCAGTGAGACTCTCTTCCTCTTGAGTTCCTCAAGTTTTCTTTTTTGCTTTTCGCTCATCTTTCACCTTTGGTCAGAGGCGCTTTGGTTGCTCCCCCACACACTCTGACATGGTCGCATATAAGCCTCTGTGCAACAACTGTTTCCTCTGATAAGTTGCAGGTCTCCACCTCTATTCGTTCCACTTCGGCTTGCCCATAGGACAGCAGCAGCAAGTTCTTGCAGAACATCCAGAGGTCAGGATAAGGCCCACTAACTTTTTGATGTAAAAAGACATCAACTTTGGATGGTGCTGAAGGAATGAAGGATATAAAATCCAAGCCTTTTGCCTCATTGTGCAGGTGATTATCAGACTGCTGGGATATTGCATCACCTGTAATTACATTAATTACAGTAGATTAGATGCAGATCAACAATGTCAATACACAGAATCACATGTAGAATAGGAAAGTGATTTATAACCCAATTTTCCTATGATACCATAAATGTGCAATCATTTTAATTTAATCTTGAGATATCTCTAGGCTCATCAAAGAAAATATAACTGGGCTGATGCTTCTTTTCAAACACCAAGAGTCGGTCTTCTAAATACTGCTAAAATCTACGTGTTAACACTATTCAGTTCAGGGACGGATTATGGGTTGTGTGGGCCCCTGGGTAAAACGTTCGCGAGGCCCCCCCCCACCACCACCACCTGCACCACCACCACAACCACCACAAGTCAAGGGCCCTTGGCAGCCAAACACCCTCCCTATAGGGTCAGGGGACCTTGTAGGCAGAGGATCAAAGAATGTAGGCCCTCTAAAATAGACAAACGAAAATACATTGCTGATAAGCGTTGCAAATTGTTTTGGGCTTGGGGCCCACGGGCCCCCTGCACCCCAAGGGCCCCTGGGCAGCGGCCCCGCTAACCCGGTTTGTAATCCGTCCCTGATTCAGTTAGATGTGAAAAAAGAAAAGCATAATTTAAAAATAATATTCTGAACTATCCTATTCTTATCCTATGATTTACCAGCAGATATCCTGCCTGCCAACCGATTCTCCTGCGCAAACTTCTGCATGAGATTTCTCCTTTTCTGCTGGCAGTTATCTGGCTGGTGTGCATTTTGTTTGGGTCCAAGCACGTCATCTCATGTACAATCGAGTACTTCAGAGGGCATTTATCCAAGGCCTTTTTGCACATTTTTGAGAGCACAATCTGGCAATTTTTTTTAATCTGAAGGACACCAAGGTCACTTCCACTGCCTTTGGCTCCTGACTGTCTCTGACAAAAAGATGGTTTGTCAAATTTCCAGAATCTTTCTGCACACTCAGCCCAAGGTTAACACTACCTCAGCTGTACATATCAAACCAGCTCAAACTCCATGTTATTCACATATTTTTTACTTCACAATTGTTTGATACATTTGTATGTAAAGATACCAGTGAATTCACAGAAGTCCCACCTTGATGACAGCCATTCCTATATCCACCTCCTTTGGACTGAGCCAGAGTTTTTGCCTGTACAACAGCTGTACATGTTGCTACACAACACTTAAACATTCTATTTCCTCAATGAACTATTTTTTTTGCAGCAAAAGCCATGAAGCAGCAATAAAATCTTTAAAATATGCTTACCAATAAATATGGTTCTCCCATTTAAACACATGTAAAGATAAACCATGGATATTTAAAAATCATGGGTTCGTTAATGAGTTTAAATGTTATTGAATGGCTTACCTTAAACTTCTCCAGTAAGTCTTCAGCGGTGGAGTGGCTCATGTACTGTGATCCCAGAACCAGGACTGCACTCGAGAGCCATTCTCATAATTCACCCAATACCTGACATGCACATCCAGTTGTTTTCTTTTGATGGTCCTGTTCATACTTACGTCAAACATGACAACGAAGCTCCCTTTTAATATATGGAGCGAGTCCAAATCGCGCAAGAAAAGCGGTTTTATCTTTACCACAAGTGACCCTGCGAGTCAGGGAACATCACCCTGGAGACGGTGTGAATGTCATCATTGGACGTATAGGAGTGATGTCGGCAAACCGTTTGCAAAGCCCATAGCACTTCTGCTTTCAGTGTGGGTTGAGGAGGATGTACTGAAGGCATTATTTGTCATGGGATCCGGAGACACTGCCAAAACGGGTGTAGGCCTATCTTTAGAGGTTGTACTTATCTCCACTGAATAAACATAAATCTGGGCTTATTCTATACTGAACAAAAATATAAACGCAACACTCTTGTTTCTGCTCCCATTTTTCATGAGATGGACTTAAAGACCTACAATTCATTCCAGATACACAATATTACCATTTCTCTCAAACATTTCTCACAAATCAGTCTAAATGTGTGATAGTGAGCACTTCTGCTTTGCTGAGATAATCCATCCCACCTCACAGGTGTGCCACATCAAGATGCTGATCTGACATCATGGGTAGTGCACAGGTGTACCTTATACTGCCCACAATAAAAGGCCACCCTGGAATGTGCAGTTTTTTGCTTTATTGGGGGTCTGGGGACTCAGAACCGGTCAGTATCTGGTGTGACCACCATTTGCCTCATGCAATGCAACACATCTTCTTCGCATAGAGTTTATCAGATTGTCAATTGTGGCCTGTGGAATGTTGGTCCACTCCTCTTCAATGGCTGTGCGAAGTTGTTGGATATTAGTGGGAACTGGTACACGCTGTCGTATACGCCGGTCAAGCACATCCCAAACAAGAGCAGCTGACCTGAGAAATAAGAAATAAGCTAAGCTGGAAACCTGGACCCTCCGACCAAGAATGCGTGAAGTACCCTCAGAAGGTCTACTAGAAGATGTACGTAGAAGACTACTACAGATCAGCTGATCTACACCACAGCAACAGTGATCCTTGAGCTGGAGCCGGACCGTCTTTGAAGACTCCGTAAATCTCCGTATAATAATATATATCTACGGGAACGAGAAAGGAGAAAGCAGAGAACAAGAACAAGATTTGTAAATGTAAGATTTGAAGGACCCCCGGCATGAAAAATAGAATAGTTCTCGTCATTAGTGAACATGTGTCTCGTCATTGTGTATCATGGACAGTAAGAGGGGGATCAATAGAGTGTTGTTATTATAACGTCTAAAAAGTCTGTCGATAAATCAATAAGAAAATAAATGAAGTCGTTTTCGCGAACACGCGAACAGGGGCCGGACCGACTGTAGGGGGCGTGGCCAGAGACAGCCATAGCTGTCAAGTCTCCCGTTTTGGCCGGGAAACTACCGTATTTTACTTCTCTTTCCCGCCGTCCTCCCGTATTAGTATTTTCCCGTAAATCTCCCTTATATTATATAGTTGCTGGATAGTGTAGTGGTAAGATCGCCGCCTTTCACACGGGAGACCGGGGTTCGAATCCCGGTTGTGGCCAAAAATATATTTTATATATTTTATATATTTATATTATTTTATATTTCCTGTCTTAAAATGTAAGGGATACTGGAGCCTGGTTGCGGATGGCTCACGGCGGGTGCCGGAAAATTTCCTTTATTTTCAAATCCAAACCTTGACAGGTATGCTGCTGTTCCAAATCATGGGTGCATGTTACAAGTGCGGAACATATTTTAACTTAGTACTAACTTAGCATCATATTTGATCTGATTCGACTGAATATCCCAGGTTTCCATCTCTCATGCATCTGGTGTGACGTGTTTTCAGACTCTCAGGCTGGCGCAAAGAAATCTTACGGGAATTGAACGTCTCACTCCGGCCAGCTGACCAAAGTTCGGTAACCTTGGTATTGTGTGTAGGAGATTCGCTATAACTATAATTTCGTTCTCCATTTACATGCCCGTAGTGTCTTTAAGTGTTATGTAGTTTTGCCTGAAACGCAAAAATAAAACAAAGCAATTAAAGCCGATCAGTGGCTCAAATTGTGCTGTAGCGATTGAAGAACTTTTGTCGGAAGTTGGATTCGAACTTGGGATGCCTTACTTGGGAGAACAGAATACCAGAATAGAGTAGGTTAAGTCCAGCCTTGGCTTCCAAGCTGACGTTTTTCTACATATGTGCTTGTGTATCATGGACAGTAAGAGGGGGCAGGCAAGGAGAGAATTTCTCTCTTTGGGGATCAATAGAGTGTTGTTATTATAACGTCTAAAAAGTATGATGGTCTGTCGATAAATCAATAAGAAAATAAATGAAGTCGTTTTCGCGAACACGCCGAATTATAACTATAATTTCGTTCTCCATTTACATGCCCGTAGTGTCTTTAACCGGCTGCACAAACTGGATCCGCCTCCATTACGACACAACTTTGCCCTTATTGGCTTAAGAATTTAGTCACATACATGACGTATATCTGCTATTTCTCCCGAGAAGCAGGTAAAGCAGTGGTAACTGCTTTGTAGTTAATTTACCTGGTAAAATTAAGTTTAAATAAATGATATAAATACTGTAATAGTACTCGTGAGCTTTGTTTATTTGTTATTAGTTATTGTAATGTTGCGCTGCTTTATTTGTTTAATCGTCTAGTCTGTGGAGACATTCAAGTTAATCAAATAAGAATTGCACTGTACACTGTACATGACCATAAAAACTTTGTATCCTTGAAATAAATGTTTTTGATCTTTTCCTTGGCAGTTATCTTTTTACACAGGGCCTCTATGTACACGATAGTTTTTTTTTTCACGACTAACAGTATGGATCAGGAGTTGGTTATTGTAAAAGAAGTAATGTGCATGCAGGTGATATTTGTATAGATTTATCCACACCCTTGTAGCAGTGCTGCCATTGCAGTC
>NW_026043300.1:0-45364 GCF_023856365.1 Brienomyrus brachyistius | reverse complement strand
CCTCCGGGTACTCTGGTTTCCCCAACAGTCCAAAAACATGCTGAGGCTAATTGGAGTTGCTAAATTGCCCATAGGAGTGTATGCGTGAGTGAATAGTGTGTGAGGTGTGCCCTGCGATGGGCTGGCCCGCCATCCTGAGTTGTTCCCTGTCTCGTGCCCATTGCTTCCGGGATAGGCTCCAGACCCCCCGCGATCCAGTAGGATAAGCGGTTTGGAAAATGATGGATGGATGGATGGACAGTTTTCCATTTGAGGAATTAGCAAAAAACTGCAGTGCATGATGGGTAGGATCTAAAGGCTGCCTAACGCCCTTAATTTGTTTGCAATTTCGCCAGGTAGGCTACCTTCTTTAAACTGCGTTTTGCTAGACTACACATTTCGAGATGTTTTATTGTAGTCTTGGTAAATATATATATATAGTTTAGCCTAACCCAGCCACTTAAGGGAGCAAGCCAGCTCAGGTAGGTGCCAGTCCCAAGCCCGGATTAATGGAGAGGGTTGGCGTCAAGAAATAAAGAGAAATAAAGACAACTAATACTCCTAGTTTGCGAGATCTGACTGCAATGGCAGCACTGCTACAAGGGTGTGGATAAATCTATACAAATATCACCTGCATGCACATTACTTCTTTTACATAACCAACTCCTGATCCATACTGTTAGTCGTGAAAAAAAAAAACTATCGTGTACATAGAGGCCCTGTGTAAAAGATAACTGCCAAGGAAAAGATCAAAAACATTTATTTCAAGGATACAAAGTTTTTATGGTCATGTACAGTGTACAGTGCAATTCTTATTTGATTAACTTGAATGTCTCCACAGACTAGACGATTAAACAAATAAAGCAGCGCAACATTACAATAACTAATAACAAATAAACAAAGCTCACGAGTACTATTACAGTATTTATATCATTTATTTAAACTTAATTTTACCAGGTAAATTAACTACAAAGCAGTTACCACTGCTTTACCTGCTTCTCGGGAGAAATAGCAGATATACGTCATGTATGTGACTAAATTCTTAAGCCAATAAGGGCAAAGTTGTGTCGTAATGGAGGCGGATCCAGTTTGTGCAGCCGGTTAAAGACACTACGGGCATGTAAATGGAGAACGAAATTATAGTTATACCGAATCTCCTACACACAATACCAAGGTTACCAACTTTGGTCAGCTGACCGGAGTGAGACGTTCAATTCCCGTAAGATTTCTTTGCGCCAGCCTGAGAGTCTGAAAACACGTCACACCAGATGCATGAGAGATGGAAACCTGGGATATTCAGTCGAATCAGATCAAATATGATGCTAAGTTAGTACTAAGTTAAAATATGTTCCGGACTTGTAACATGCACCCATGATTTGGAACAGTCAGCAGGCTGTCTCTGGCCACGCCCCCTACACTCGGTCCGGCCCCTGGCTTTTCCTGAATTCTGATTCCTTTAGATAAACATTGACTTCATTGATATTGTTATTGATTTATCGACAGACCATCATACTTTTTAGACGTTATAATAACAACACTCTATTGATCCCCAAAGAGAGAAATTCTCTCCTTGCCTGCCCCCTCTTACTGTCCATGATACACAAGCACATATGTAGAAAAACGTCAGCTTGGAAGCCAAGGCTGGACTTAACCTACTCTATTCTGGTATTCTGTTCTCCCAAGTAAGGCATCCCAAGTTCGAATCCAACTTCCGACAAAAGTTCTTCAATCGCTACAGCACAATTTGAGCCACTGATCGGCTTTAATTGCTTTGTTTTATTTTTGCGTTTCAGGCAAAACTACATAACACTTAAAGACACTTCGGGCATGCAAATGGAGAACGAAATTATAGTTATACCGAATCTCCTACACACAATACCAAGGTTACCAACTTTGGTCAGCTGGCCGGAGTGAGACGTTTCTCAGGCGCCAGCCTGAGAGTCTGAAAACACGTCACACCAGATGCATGAGAGATGGAAACCTGGGATATTCAGTCGAATCAGATCAAATATGATGCTAAGTTAGTACTAAGTTAAAATATGTTCCGCACTTGTAACATGCACCCATGATTTGGAACAGCAGCATACCTGTCAAGGTTTGGATTTGAAAATAAAGGAAATTTTCCGGCACCCGCCGTGAGCCATCCCACCACCGCAACCAGGCTCCAGTATCCCTTACATTTTAAGACAGGAAATATAAAATAATATAAATTATATAAAATATAATATAAATATAAATATATAAAATATATAAAATATATTTTTGGCCACAACCGGGATTCGAACCCCGGTCTCCCGTGTGAAAGGCGGCGATCTTACCACTACACTATCCAGCAACTATATAATATAAGGGAGATTTACGGGAAAATACTAATACGGGAGGACGGCGGGAAAGAGAAGTAAAATACGGTAGTTTCCCGGCCAAAACGGGAGACTTGACAGCCTGAGATGGTCAGCAGGCTGTCTCTGGCCACGCCCCCTACACCCTGGCTTTTCCAGCGTGTTCGCGAAAACGACTTCATTATTTATCGACAGACCATCATACTTTTTAGACGTTATAATAACAACACTCTATTGATCCCCCTCTTACTGTCCATGATACACAATGACGAGACACATGTTCACTAATGACGAGAACTATTCTATTTTTCATGCCGGGGGTCCTTCAAATCTTACATTTACAAATCTTGTTCTTGTTCTCTGCTTTCTCCTTTCTCGTTCCCGTAGATATATATTATTATACGGAGATTTACGGAGTCTTCAAAGACGGTCCGGCTCCAGCTCAAGGATCACTGTTGCTGTGGTGTAGATCAGCTGATCTGTAGTAGTCTTCTACGTACATCTTCTAGTAGACCTTCTGAGGGTACTTCACGCATTCTTGGTCGGAGGGTCCAGGTTTCCAGCTTAGCTTATTTCTTATTTCTCAGGTCAGCTGCTCTTGTATTCAGCCTACTAATATATATGGGGCTTGGTACCCAATCTCGGAATGTGGGGATGATGATATATATATTATATAAAATATAATATAAATATAAATATAAATATATAAAATATATAAAATATATAAAATATATTTTTGGCCACAACCGGGATTCGAACCCCGGTCTCCCGTGTGAAAGGCGGCGATCTTACCACTACACTATCCAGCAACTATATAATATAAGGGAGATTTACGGAAAATACTAATACGGGAGGACGGCGGGGAAAGAGAAGTAAAATACGGTAGTTTCCCGGCCAAAACGGGAGACTTGACAGCCTGAGATGGCTGTCTCTGGCCACGCCCCCTACAGTCGGTCCGGCCCCTGGCTTTTCCAGCGTGTTCGCGAAAACGACTTCATTATTTATCTGATTGATTTATCGACAGACCATCATACTTTTTAGACGTTATAATAACAACACTCTATTGATCCCCCTCTTACTGTCCATGATACACAATGACGAGACACATGTTCACTAATGACGAGAACTATTCTATTTTTCATGCCGGGTCCTTCAAATCTTACATTTACAAATCTTGTTCTTGTTCTCTGCTTTCTCGTTCCGTAGATATATATTATTATACGGAGATTTACGGAGTCTTCAAAGACGGTCCGGCTCCAGCTCAAGGATCACTGTTGCTGTGGTGTAGATCAGCTGATCTGTTTCCAGCTTAGCTTATTTCTTATTTCTCAGGTCAGCTGCTCTTGTATTCAGCCTACTAATATATATGGGGCTTGGTACCCAATCTCGGAATGTGGGGATGATGATATATATATTATATAAAATATAATATAAATATAAATATAAATATATAAAATATATAAAATATATAAAATATATTTTTGGCCACAACCGGGATTCGAACCCCGGTCTCCCGTGTGAAAGGCGGCGATCTTACCACTACACTATCCAGCAACTATATAATATAAGGGAGATTTACGGGAAAATACTAATACGGGAGGACGGCGGGAAAGAGAAGTAAAATACGGTAGTTTCCCGGCCAAAACGGGAGACTTGACAGCCTGAGATGGCTGTCTCTGGCCACGCCCCCTACAGTCGGTCCGGCCCCTGGCTTTTCCAGCGTGTTCGCGAAAACGACTTCATTTATTTTCTTATTGATTTATCGACAGACCATCATACTTTTTAGACGTTATAATAACAACACTCTATTGATCCCCAAAGAGAGAAATTCTCTCCTTGCCTGCCCCCTCTTACTGTCCATGATACACAAGCACATATGTAGAAAAACGTCAGCTTGGAAGCCAAGGCTGGACTTAACCTACTCTATTCTGGTATTCTGTTCTCCCAAGTAAGGCGTGGGTTCGAATCCAACTTCCGACAAAAGTTCTTCAATCGCTACAGCACAATTTGAGCCACTTACGGCTTTAATTGCTTTGTTTTATTTTTGCGTTTCAGGCAAAACTACATAACACTTAAAGACACTACGGGCATGTAAATGGAGAACGAAATTATAGTTATACCGAATCTCCTACACACAATACCAAGGTTACCAACTTTGGTCAGCTGGCCGGAGTGAGACGTTCAATTCCCGTAAGATTTCTTTGCGCCAGCCTGAGAGTCTGAAAACACGTCACACAGATGCATGAGAGATGGAAACCTGGGATATTCAGTCGAATCAGATCAAATATGATGCTAAGTTAGTACTAAGTTAAAATATGTTCCGCACTTGTAACATGCACCCATGATTTGGAACAGCAGCATACCTGTCAAGGTTTGGATTTGAAAATAAAGGAAATTTTCCGGCACCCGCCGTGAGCCATCCCACCACCGCAACCAGGCTCTAGTATCAACAACAACAAACAAACAAATTTATTTTTATATAGCGCATTATCACAACATTACATTGTCTCAAAGCGCTTTACAGTATCCTCACCCAAAGCCCCCAGTGAGTAAGCCATAGGCGACAGTTGGCAAGGAAAAACTCCCTAGAAGGAAGAAACCTTGAGAGGGACCAGACTCAAAGGGGAAGCCCATCCTCCAGGGGCCGGCAGGGATAGTCAAATAGAGAGAGGAGAGCAAGGAAGATAAGCCAATGCCGAAGCCGAGTCTTCTTCCAATTGCCAGGCAACCAGAGGTAAGGCAGCGGGTCATACATGGAAGATCAGAACGGCGAGCTGGATGCAGGGACGTCACTGGTGGTGGTCGGGTGTGCTGGATATCTTGATAGATTGAGGTCTCCAGGCATCACCCCCAGGAGGAGTAGGGGAAATAAAATGTACAATTAGGCATAGTAGAGGAGGCTATTGGCAGTGCTAAAAGCTAGGTGAGTACAATATGAAGTGCAATCTGCAAGCTCCGGCAGATATGGCTATGGCAGCATCAGTAGGAGGGAGAGGCAAGTGGGAATGCCGGCATGGGGAGTCCCTGAAATGTCAGCACTCCAGTTCCACAAGAGATTGCAAAGCTAGAGTGACAGCACTGACAATCCAGTTCATCCAAAGCCAATGGCACCGATCCCCACCCAGCTCTACACCTCACACTACAGGTCTGCCTGGGAGTGAAGAGTTAGCTAGGGCTAGAACTAGTGTCCCTATACGCTAAACTAAACAGGTGTGTTTTTAGTCTGGACTTGAGTTTTTAGTCTGGACAGAGCACGTTACTGACACACACATCTTCTTCGCAATGTTGCACACCTCTTTAAAATTTGCCTTTGTGATCTCCGATTGCCTCAATCGGACATCATTAGTGCCGACGTGGATAACTATCTGAGAGTATTTACGTTTACTTTTAGCCAGCACTTTTAAATTTGCCGAGATGTCGGTCGCTCTGGCACCCGGGAGACAATTTACAATGGTCGCTGGAGTCGCTACTCTCACGTTTCTTAGAATAGAATCACCAATTATTAGAGCACTTTCAACAGGCGTCTCAGTGGGAGTTTCACTGAGTGGGGAGAACCTGTTGGAAACGCGGATAGGCGAATGGTGCCGGTGTAAGTTTGGTTTGGATTTGCGACTATGCCGCCGGGTCGTCACCCACTCGCCTTGCTGCGAAGGCTCTGCTGCCGGAGCAGGGGGAGACTTACTGGCTATCGCGGACATATCCGGAGCCGCTAATACTGAGTCAATAAAACTCTCATTCTCCTGAATGTTATGTAACGTCCGGATACGTCCCTCTAACACTACAATCTTCTCCGTCAGTCTAGCGACTAACTGACACTTCTCACATGTATAAATACCGCTAATGACTGGAGAAGAATAGCTAAACATATTACACTCAGAACACGGAACAGTAGACATGGCGTTGTACTTACGTAAACTGAGGCTGTAAGGCTGGAAGCACCTTCTTAATTGAACGAAGATCGTGGGTCGGTACTTGCGTAGGTGATTAATCCGTCGGGGTCTGGGAAATTTTATTTATTTATTTTGGAGGATTATTAATCTTGCGAAGCTTTTTCCCAATGACTTAACTCGAATTATTATTTAGGTGATATCTATGGTTTCAAAGTTCGCGCGCTAGCAGTCAGTATCACTCTCGCAGGAAACAGGAAACAACGGAAATGACCATGTGTATCCCTTACATTTTAAGACAGGAAATATAAAATAATATAAATTATATAAAATATAATATAAATATAAATATATAAAATATATAAAATATAAAATAACCATTTGTCATTTATTTTCTATTAATTTTTCATGTTCACTCATGCGGCTCTGTCATTCACTAATGACTTGGATTTTTCATGCCGACTGACATCGTTCCTTCCCCGTGGGAGACAAATCTTACAGAACGCGTGACCCATCCTGCTCCTCTTCAGGAAAGTAAATTCGTCATCTTCGTCATCACCCCTTAAAACAATTACTGAAGCGAGACGGCGCACGCGTTACGGCGACAGATTTAAATTGTGAGTGCACTATATTTCGTCGCAAATGGTGCTTAACCACGGCGGGTCTCAAGCACAGGAGACTCCCAATTTCTAAATGACACACACTTGGCTCACAGCGCAAAGTTGTGTTAAACTTGCTTTGTCTAAAGCAGGCACACACATACGAGTATGATCCTGATAGGTAACTAAGCTATCGGTCTTATGTCCAAGCGCAACATAATTTAGGTTAGAACCTCATAACAAGTATTCCCGTTCGCTAATAGAGAGATCTCTCCCAGGATATATAGAAACGGAGACACTCGTCCGAATTGAACCTGGAAACAAAGCGCTACATCTGAGAATCTCGTCAGACATAGGGTTAAAGTTTACTGCAGTTTAATACGAAAGAACTACAATGAAATAACCGAAAATAAAACAAAATAATATAACTACTAATAATAGAAATAAAAATAACTATAATAAGCCCATATGATCCCGCTTAAATGCCTTCAGATTGCCATGAGTGCGACTTTTGCAACCAGTTGACAGTAGCGCTTCTTCACTGCACGTTCGGTCATAAAAGTTTAAATTGTGTGCTCAGAATAAGTTTAAACCTTGTGCCTTGTGATTATTAACCAATTTTTATGCTGAATGGTCGGCTCAAACTCAATTGCGAAACACCGTGAGTCTGTTAATGTGTGACTTAAATGGAACTCATTAATAACCAGTATCACGTAATAACCTGGGTTAGAATAGAAGGCTTGTCCAACGAGCTGCGTCACCAGGTAATGTAAACGATCGGTAGCGAAGCTCCCCTCACGGCCAATGAGAGAGAGTCTCGCGATATTTCAGGCGAATTTGAGGTTTCAGAGCGTAGATCGCACAGGCAGGGATTCTTGTGAGCACTCAATGAACGGAGGCTGAAGTTGTGTAAAAGACATGCATTTATTCCTATAACTAACATAAGACAGACATTACACCTAACAAACAATAAACACGAAATAACGGAGTGGACACAAACAATGTAATCATGAAAATGCAATGACCAGATTTAAAATGAGTAACCTTAAAAGGGAAAATACTGTTCTGCAAAGCAAGCAATTTGTGGAAATACTGTCCTAAAGTAATATAGCAGGTGAATAGGAGTTTAGGTTGTTATAAATGAAAGGAAGTTTGTTTACTTGGTTGCAGAGTGGGGGGGGGGGGGGGTCTTGGCAGTTGGTTGCGGAGGCTGATGAGCTGATGGGTGATGGCACTCAGGGAGGCGCGGTGTTTTGCAGCGGTTGTTGGAGTGGAGCCCCTCTGATTCCCTCTCCTGGTGAAGCTTGGGCTTGGTTGCAGTTCTCTGTCCAGCTGGGTCTTCACTGATAGGCTTCAGGAGGGCTTCTTGTGGGCTTCTCTTCTCTTGGGCTGATGTTCTCTGCCTCTCTTCGTGCTGATGGTCTTTTGTTTTCTCCTCCCTTCTGTTTCTCCTCTCCTGGCTTTGTTCTGAGGTGCCAGGTTTTATAGTGTAAAAGTTCGTGAATAGGAGTGACCAGGAATTCGACTCCTGGACCAATGGCTGACCATCCATTTGGCGGGCTTTCGGAAGGGGGTCTGTATCAGTCCTTTTGAGATTTATGACCAGAGTGATTTCCCTTGTATTGATGATTTTCGTTAGGCTGGTGTAACTTTTGATATATTCACTTTCGTGGTAACCACTGACCAGATTTGGAAACTGGAGTGATTTTCCATCGGTTTGATACCAAACATGCCATAGCAGCCTAGCGGTTCACACCTCATACCATCTGTAATGATTAATTAATGATTACTTATATTATGTCGTTATGTTATATTACTCACACCTTATTTTATGCCTCACAATCTATATAATTGTAAATATACTGTGTAGCTGCTGGCGCGTTCCAAACTAAATCTCATTGTACTTACAATGTCAATAAAAACATCCATCCATCCATCTAGGCAGGCCAGTGTCGCCTCCATCCTTCCTGAAGTCAGTGATTCCTTTGTCTTTGTGCTGTTTAGTGCCAAATTGTTTGCTGAACTCCAACCTATCAGTTTCTGGACCTCATCTCTGTAAGCTGACTCATAAGAACCAAAGAGATTTACAAATGAGAGGAGGCCATTCGGCCCATCAAGCTCCTTTGAGGAGAACTTAGCTAATAGCTCAAAAATCTTATCTAGCTCTGATTTAAAAGAACCCAGGGTTTTAGCTTGTGTTACAATAACAGGAAGACTATTCCATACTCTAACTACACGCTGTGTACAGAAATGCTTCATCAAATTCGTTTTAAAATGTTCTCCAGCTAATTTCCACTTATGGCCACGAGTTCTGGTATTTAAACTAACATTGAAATAGCCATTTGGCTGAACAGCATCCAGACCTGTTAGAATCTTAAACACCTGGATTATGTCCCCCCTTAGTCTCCTTTGCTCGAGGCTAAACAGATTCAGCTCAGCTAACCTCTCCTCATTAGACATTCCTCTAAGACCAGGAATCATTCTCGTTGCCCTACGTTGCACCTTTTCCAAGGCAGCAATGTCCTTCTTAAGGTATGGTAACCAAACCCGCACACAATATTCTAGGTGGGGTCTTACCAAGGAATTATATTATCGTAGCATCACTTGCCTTGTCTTAAACTCCACACACCTAGAGATGCAATGTGCCTTCTCGCGTGGTGTTCCTGCAGAGGGAGTCTGTGAGTGCTGGAGATTGGGGGAGGGGGCAGTGTGGCTATGTCTGCTCTGTGTTCCTCCAGACGAGCAAAGAAGCTGTTTAGCTCCTTTGCTAAAAGGGCGTTGCTGTTAACAGTGACGGTGTTGTTGCCTTTGAAGTTTGTAATGTGTTGTATTCCCTGCCACACCCACTGTGGGTTGTTGTATGTGAAGTAGACCTCTATTTTCTGTTTCTCTGCCTGCCTGGCAACCTTGATGCCCCTATTCAGGTTAGCTCTGGCTGCACTCTGTGTTCTTGACTGCGCTGTCTTGTCCTGTAGTATTGTATTGTTGCTCTTGTGTTTATCTTGCACTTTCTCCCTCTGTTTGTGCTCCTTTCACTCTGTATAGTTCTATCTTGCCCGCACTTGTGTCATCTTGTGTTGTTTCTGTTTTTCTTCTTTGTGTTGCACCGTGGTCCAGGAGGAACAATGTTTCCTTTCACTGTGTACTGTGTATATTGCTGAAATAACAATAAACCCACTTGACCACCTGCCTCAATTCATCCTGAAGAGTTTTCCAATGTTGTTCAAAGGTCTGTTTGTTTCGAGTGAAGGACACGCCCCTGGACGTGCTGGATAAGGGGACCACAGATCAGTGTCCTCAGTCCTGCTTCTCCCTTCAAAGCTGAGAGGAAGATGACCCGCCTGCTGCTTCTGGTTTTGGCTTATGGAGCTCTGCTTATCTCCACAGAGGCCCAGCAAGATTACCACAGTCTCCCTGCACTCACAAGACGGCCATTAAACTCGCAGTCGAAAATGCTCATCAAGGAACCCGTCAGCACATGAATTTCTATAACATCCAGGGCCGTCCGAAGGTAACTGCTGAGAAAGTGTTTACAAAAGTGTGAAACTTTCATCATCTGCAAGCTGAACTAATGAGTATCACATTGATTTTGATGTTTTAATTTCAATGCATATGATGCTTAATGTCTCTTCACAATGAAAGTGATGGTTGTATATCTCAGCCCTGGTCAATTTTACCTTCTCACAGTTTCTCTCTGAATCTGCTGCAGTCAAGTCTGTGACAGTTTGCCATTTTTTGGGTGATTATTGTTTGTTATATTGCCTTTAAAACAGTTGTAGGCAATTTTGTATATAACGTGTTTATGTGATTTAGATCAGCAGTGAATACATTGACATTGAGATTCTCTTGAGAGCAACAAAATGTCCAAAGTCAACTGCAACAGACCATCGGGCTGACTGTATTTTCATGGACAAGAGGGTAAGTAAAGAGTCACTGTGACTGTGAGCATTGGACATATCAGTTAGCAAATTAATTTAGGTTCATGTTAACTTTTTTGATGCCCTGCGGGGGAAAGTTAGCCAACAATAAAGTAACAAATACATAGGTGGCCTCAAAGAGCCAGTTCCTTCACCTTATTCTCAAATTTTAGTAGGTTTACAGGCTTAAAGGCTGGATTACCAGGCAGAAGCAAATGCTAATCATCTGAGGGGTGACCTGTAGATTATGCTTCGAGCTATGAACCCTAGCTGGCCTTATTTAAAGACCTGTGGGCTGTACTACAAAGCGGGTTTTACATACCCAGAGTTAACTCAATCGAGCCAGGTTAACTAAAACTCATTGTTGAAATCAGCCTTAAATGGCAGTGTGGTGTTTTGTGGTGAAAGGGCAGGACTTAACTCTTGTTTTAATTAGAAAGCCAGTAATTAAACCTGGTCAGAGCAGGGTAGATGTGCAGTGTGAATTACCCTTTAAATTTACCTCTTTAAATAGTGAACTACAGGACCACTTAGCTTGATCGGAGGACAGTATTTTAATACAGAGCAGTGTTCAGTTAAACGGGATTTGTTGTTCATACTTTTAGATGAACTTGCTTTGTATAATATAGCCTTATGGTGACCCTGCTTTGGAAGCTCTTTCCTCTAAAATTGTTCTGTGTCATTAAACCCTGCACTCCAGCAGCTCTGCCTTAAATCATTAGATATATCTTTACTACACCTTCTCTCACTGTATTTATTGCCCACCACTCTTTAAATACTGTTTTTGTGTGTCTGTGTGTTTTTGCAGCCATTCATTAACTGTAGAGTTTGCAGCAGACGGTCTGGTAATGATCTTACACATCCATCAAATGACTGTGTACCAAACAAGAAAGTGGATGAAGTAAGTGTAGAGAGTCTTAGCATTATGGAAATGTAACAGGTGTGTGAATTGTGTCTAAACATGTGGTTAAACTTTGATTGTGTTTGTACATGCAAAAATTTGATCAGAGTACTGTTTATTAATGACAATGTTACTTTTAATCTGAACAACAGTGGCAGCACCAAGGAAAAGCTTGGGGGGGGGGGCTCTAGCTCCTCCTCCAATGACCATAGTACCCCCACAGCACCCCCAAAATATTGGTTTCATTTTTTCTTTAACTATCTGTAAAATCTGTATATTGTGTAAGACATTTTTGCGGTTTTTACAGCATACTTGTAGTGTATTTTTTCTTCAAAGTACACATAGAGGCTCTGTGAGCTAGACGTTAGAATTTCATATTTTATCCTATTTTATCCATGCTGTAGCTTATCGTGCTGTGTGCTTCTATACACCATCTACATAAGCTGAAAAGCTAAAGCACCCGGTCTAAATAATCTCACTCCCCTATAGCACCTGTAGCATTAAGTCACTGGCGCTGCCACTGCTGAATAAACGACTCCAATCTGACTAAACCGCTTAACTTTTCCTCCCCATGTTACATTTCAGGACAAACGACGTAATATGTGTCCTTCTGATAAACCTCTTCTCAGACCTAAAACTGCCTTGGCTTCCAAGGACACTAAAGAAGCTGAAGGAGACCGTCTGGCTGTTTCTGATGGCTGATGGTCCTGCAATGTGGACCAGAGGAGGAAACTGGGAGGGAAAATGCTTTGCTTTATATCATGCCCACCCAAAGCCCCCAGTGAGTAAGCCATAGGCGCCGATAGCATGGAAAAACTCCCAAGAAGGAAGAAACCTTGGGAGGGACCAAACTCAAAGGGGGAGCCCATCCTCCTGGGGCCGGCAAAGTGTAGGTGCAGGATCACAAAAAAACTTGACGAGAGAAACGAGAGAATTCGACTGTCCCTCACAAAAACTGTAAAGTTTTAGTGGCTAAATTGCTTTTTCTATGCCTTTTCAAACAGGAGGAGATTTGTTTGGCTATACGTAGAAATTTTCTATACAATTTAGACAGCACAGAATCATTAACCTACTTTAATGCATTTATTAATACAACCACATATTTCACACATTTTGACATCAGTCATGCAGTGAAGATACAGTCTCTTTATTTCTTGACGCCAACCCTCCCCATTAATCCGGGCTTGGGACCGACACCTAGTTGAGCTGGCTTTCTCCCTTAAGTGGCTGGGTTAGGCTAAACTATGTACATATTTATGAAGACTACTATAAATTTATAAAGACCTCCCTAAATATGTAGTCTAACAAAACGCAGTTTAAAGAAGGTAGCCTACCTGGTAAACAAAGAAATTAAAAGGCCCACAGCATATAATCGGGCTATATCCAAGCAGTTTTTAAGAACGTAACCTACATGGCGAAATTGAATTACTTTCTGGACCAACAAACGCAACCAGACATGAACATTATGCACCTTCCTAGTCTTGATGTATGTCGTCATACAGATGAGGACGTTAAGGCAGCCTTTAGGTCCGACCCATCATGCACTGCAGTTTTTTGCAAATTCCTCAGATGGAAAACCATTAAATACCTCTTCTATTACCTTATATTACCTTATATTCATGTAATAAATATACAAATATCAATTAGTTGGAAATCAGCCAGACAGACGTAATTACTACAAATGGTTTCCACTGTATTTGTGACTCTGAGTGCCGCAGGCTTGGATGCAGTGCCGCACCATTTTGTAAGTAAATTAATAAATATTAATGAGACATCACCTACCACCCTGCAAAAAAGAAATTTGCCGCTCGTCCCCCTGCACATGAACCAACATGGCTGTGTCAACCAGCGGAGCTCCGGAGCCTCTGGAGAAACACGCGGCAAAAAAGGCTCGCATACGGTCTTCCAGAGTTTGGGAATACTTCAGTCATGACACCTTTTCTGCGCCTCTACTGTAGCTGGCGTTAATGACGCTGTTTCAGCCATTTTATATTTTCTGTTTACTTATTCTGTCATGTAAGACTGAGACAAATTATCGTTTACGACTATTCTTACACACTGTAGCCTGACTTGCTGACTTAAGTAAGCTTAACTATAAGCTACCTTTGCTAGTGTTTGTGAATAACATGTTTCTCTAGTTATGAAATTATTCCATGTTTTAGCATCTGTTTCAACATTAAAGTCAAATTGGTATATTGAAATATGTAAAAACTATTGAACTATTAGCTTAAGTCTAACATAGAAAATCCTACTGAATCTCTTAAGATTTTCCTTTTTTGTTAATGCACTAATGTTTAAGAAGTGTCTTAAATTGAATTTCAGATTTGTGTGTGGGTGGGAGTGGGTGAATTGTATTAAATTCATACATTCATTCTTTTGGCTCAGACATTACTGACCTAAAACAAATTGAGGCATTGGGTAAGTGCTTAAATTAGCTACTAAATGGCAAAAAATATTCTAAATATCACATTTTCCATTCTTCGGTATAATTTTAATGAATCACCTATGCTGCCAAACATTAACGCATAGATTGTCACAACACTCTATGTTTTAGTTCTTCTTTATGTGTATAGGACGGTGTGATGGTTCTGGTGGTGGGTGTGGCCGACGCTGCTCGCGATGTTTGGCTATGCTGCAGTCCCAGGGACCAAGTTGGAACACATTTCCACCTTCAAGCTTAGGTGGAAAAACGGCACCGAGACCCAGCAGCAGGACAACTTCTTGTCCAGACAACCAGCCCTGCTTCATCATTGAAGTAAGCCCTGTGAACAGGAGCGAGATGTACTTCTGCAGTGGATGTTATAGCGGAAAGAACATCCCCATCCTCACGTCTGCCGGAGTGCCCCCTCAAGTGGGTGTGTGACTTAACTCGATGGATGAATTGGACAGAATGTACTGTTACTAGAGGTCGACCGATATGGGTTTTTCAAGTCAAGGGTCAGGCGATGGCCGATATATGCTGCTGATTTTTTTTGGCCGATAATTGGACGTTTTCCCCTCTATTTGCATGGTAAAATATCACACTAATAATAACAAACGATACACAAAATTTCTCAATTTAGCATTTATTGAATACTCAACTTGGAAACAATAACACATTTATAAACAATAAAAATAGCAGCATCAGAATCTCTGTTAGTGCACAATATAGCAGCAAACTCCTCATGTTTGACGGAAGGAAATTTGTAAACAATACAAAAAGGAATAAGCATGTTATCTTTAGTTGTAATCCCACTTCCAGTCCCTGAGTCTTACTCACCACACTCATACTTCACAGCAAACAGACAGCAGTTAATTAACCAGAAGAGAAAAATGCAAAAACACAACAGAACTTGTAAATAATAACAAACTAATAGACAATAAAAATAGCAGCATCAGAATCTCTATTAGTGCCAAATATAGCAGCAAACTCCTCATGTCTGACGGAAGGAAAATTTGTAAATACACAAAGGAATGAGCACATCTTCAGTTTTAATCCCATTTCCAGTCCCTGAGTCTTCCTCATCCCACAAGCAGGCAAGGCATGTCACCCCGGTTGTGTGACACTTATTTTATATAATAAAATAAGTGCCCCCTGCGGCCCCAGAGCCCGAGCAGCCGTCTCCGCTGCCTGCAGCTACCGCGCCCACGTCCGAGGCGCTTTCCCTGCCTGCAGCTCCCGGGCAGGCGCCCCCTCTGCAGCCTGCAGCTCCAGTCCCTGGCCCCACTCCAGTCCCTTCTCCCCCTGTGACTCTGGTACCCTCACCCCGACGAGCCCGACCCCGGCCGCAGGTCCTTATGTCTGTGTCCCATAAGGGGAGAGGACACAGACGCACGGCTGGGGTCCCACCCGCCCAGCCCCCTGGCTCGCCCTCCCTCGCCGGCGCTAGGGCTTGGTCGGCACCTGCGGGTCCTGGCCCTCCGGGTCGGCTGTCGTCTGCGGGTCCCCCTCCGCGGCCTCGTCGCCCTGCCTCGGTCCCTCCTCCGGCGTCTTATCGGTTGCCTGCGGGCCCCCCGACGGCGGCTCCTCATTCGCCTGCTGGTCCTCCCGCTCTGGCGTGTCGGAGGACGTCGCCGTCTGCTGCGGCTCCCCCTCTCTCCTTGCCCTCGCCAGGGTCCCTTCCAGCTCCTTCGTCCCCTTCCCTGGTCTCCCCTCCGACTCCCTCCTTCGTCCCTGCGTCTGTCCCTCACCCCGTCTCCTCGGCCCCTCCGGCTCCGGCCTCCCGGCCGCCTGCAGCCCTTCCGGCTGCCTCCCGTCGCCCGCTGGGTCTCCCTCGGGCTCCTCTTGGTTCCCCCTCCTTCTCTCCCTGGCCTCCCGTCTTTGTCCCTCCTGCCTCTGCTCCCCCTCGCTTTGTTCCTCCTGTCTCTGTCCCTCCTCTCTTTGTCCCTCGTCCCTCTGGCTTCTGCTCCTCTTTCCCCGATGTTCCCTTCGTTCACTCCCGGTCCTTTTGTCCTGCCTGTTCCCTCCGTGTCCCCCTTTCTGATCTGTTTCTCTGCCTTTCCTGTCTTATGTCAAGTCTTGTCCTGGCTCCTTCCCCTGTGCCAGTTCTGTCTGTCCGTTCTGTTCCCTGTCCCTCATTAATGAGGTTTTATATAGATATACATATATGCCCGGCTTGTCCGCTCCTCGTGTGTGCCACGCCCCCTGATTACCCACGTGTGCTTCCCTGATCGTCTCCTGCTTTGCCCGATTACTTTGATTAGTCATGACCTATTTTAAGTCCTGGTCTTACCTGTTTTCCCTGTCCGTCATTGTAGTTTGTCAATGCCTGCGTTCCGTCCTGCTCTACCCGCTCCGTTTCCCCGATTAAAGACCCGTTTTCACAAACACAAAAAAAACTATATGTATACATATACATACACTGAACAAAAATATAAACGCAACACTTTTGTTTTTGCTCCCATTTTTCATGAGATGGACTTAAAGATCTACAATTCATTCCAGATACACAATATTACCATTTCTCTCAAACATTTCTCACAAATCAGTCTAAATGTGTGATAGTGAGCACTTCTGCTTTGCTGAGATAATCCATCCCACCTCACAGGTGTGCCACATCAAGATGCTGATCTGACATCATGGGTAGTGCACAGGTGTACCTTATACTGCCCACAATAAAAGGCCACCCTGGAATGTGCAGTTTTGTCTCACAGCAAAATGCCACAGATGCCACAAGCATTGAGGGAGCGTGCAATTGGCATGCTGACAGCAGGAATGTCAACCAGATCTGTTGCTCGTGCATTGAATGTTCATTTCTCAACCATAAGCCGTCTCCAAAGGCGTTTCAGAGAATATGGCAGTACATCCAACCGGCCTCACAACCGCAGACCACGTGTAACCACACCAGCCCAGGACCTCCACATCCAGCAGGTTCACCTCCAAGATCGTCTGAGACCAGCCACTCAGACAGATGATGCACGGCCCCATGTTGCAAGGATCTGTACACAGTTCTTGGAAGCTGAAAATGTCCCAGTTCTTGCATGGCCAGCATACTCACCGGACATGTCACCCGTTGAGCATGTTTGGGATGTGCTTGACCGGCGTATACGACAGCGTGTACCAGTTCCCACTAATATCCAACAACTTCGCACAGCCATTGAAGAGGAGTGGACCAACATTCCACAGGCCACAATTGACAATCTGATAAACTCTATGCGAAGAAGATGTGTTGCATTGTATGAGGCAAATGGTGGTCACACCAGATACTGACCGGTTCTGAGTCCCCAGACCCCCAATAAAGCAAAAAACTGCACATTCCAGGGTGGCCATTTATTGTGGGCAGTATAAGGTACACCTGTGCACTACCCATGATGTCAGATCAGCATCTTGATGTGGCACACCTGTGAGGTGGGATGGATTATCTCAGCAAAGCAGAAGTGCTCACTATCACACATTTAGACTGATTTGTGAGAAATGTTTGAGAGAAATGGTAATATTGTGTATCTGGAATGAATTGTAGGTCTTTAAGTCCATCTCATGAAAAATGGGAGCAGAAACAAGAGTGTTGCGTTTATATTTTTGTTCAGTATATATATTTATGGGTGTATCGAGACTAGATGGTCAGTATGGATAACTAAGGTGCACTAAAATTGGTTGAGCAGGCAAGGCATGTCACCCCGGTTGTGTGACAATTATTTTATATATATATTCCATCCACCATCCCTCCTTTACGGAGAACTGCGTTATTTTTCTTTTCTATTGCTAATAAAAAAACTATATATATGTACATATATATATATATATATATATATATATATATATATATATATATATATATATATGGGTGTATCGAGACTAGATGGTCAGTATGGATAACTAAGGTGCACTAAAATTGGGTGAGCAGGCAAGGCATGTCACCCAGGTTGTGTGACAATTATTTTATATATATGCATATACATATTCCATCCACCATCCCTCCTTTATGGAGAACTGCGTTATTTTTATTGTCTATTGCAAAAAAAAAACAGAAAAACTATATATATATATATATATATATATATATATATATATATATATATATACATATATATTCATGGGTGTATCGAGACTAGATGGTCATTCTGGATAACTAAAGTGCACTAAAATTGGGTGAGCAGGCAAGGCATGTCACCCAGGTTGTGTGACAATTATTTTATATAAATGTATATATATATATATATATATATATATATATATATATATATATATATATTCCATCCACCATCCCTCCTTTACGGAGAACTGCGTTATTTTTCTTTTTTATTGCTAATAAAAAAACTATATATATATACATATATATTTATGGGTGTATCGAGACTAGATGGTCATTATGAATAACTAAGGTGCACTAAAATTGGTTGAGCAGGCAAGGCATGTCACCCCGGTTGTGTGACAATTATTTTATATATATATTCCATCCACCATCCCTCCTTTACGGAGGACTGCTTTATTTTTAATATCCATTGCGAAAAAAAAACACAAGAAAAAGAAAAAATATCTATATATATACATATATATATATATATATATATATGGGTGTGTCGAGACTAGATGGTCAGTATGGATAACTAAAGTGCACTAAAATTGGGTGAGCAGGCAAGGCATGTCACCCAGGTTGTGTGACAATTATTTTATATAAATGTATATATATATATATATATATATATATATATATATATATATATTCCATCCACCATCCCTCCTTTACGGAGAACTGTGTTATTTTTCTTTTCTATTGCTAATAAAAAAACTATATATATGTACATATATATATATATATATATGGGTGTATCGAGACTAGTTGGTCATTATGGATAACTAAGTTGCACTAAAATTGGGTGAGCAGGCAAGGCATGTCACCCAGGTTGTGTGACAATTATTTTATATATATGTATATATATATTCCATCCACCATCCCTCCTTTATGGAGAACTGCGCTATTTTTATTGTCTATTGCAAAAAAAAAAAAAAAAAAAAACAATACATATATATACATATATATTTATGGGTGTATCGAGACTAGCTGGTCATTATGAATAACTAAGGTGCACTAAAATTGGGTGAGCAGGCAAGGCATGTCACCCCGGTTGTGTGACAATTATTTTATATATATATTCCATCCACCATCCCTCCTTTACGGAGAACTGCGTTATTTTTATTGTCCATTGCGAAAAAAAAAAAACTATATATATACATATATATTTATGGGTGTATCGAGACTAGTTGGTCATTATGGATAACTAAGGTGCACTAAAATTGGGTGAGCAGGCAAGGCATGTCTCCCCAGTTGTGTGACAATTATTTTATATAAATGTATATATATATTTCCTCCACCACCCCTCCTTTACGGAGGACTGCTTTATTTTTAATATCCATTGCGAAAAAAAAACACAAGAAAAAGAAAAAATATCTATATATATACATATATATATATATATATATATATATATATGGGTGTGTCGAGACTAGATGGTCAGTATGGATAACTGAGGTGCACTAAAATTGGGTGAGCAGGCAAGGCATGTCACCCAGGTTGTGTGACAATTATTTTATATATATGCATATACATATTCCATCCACCATCCCTCCTTTACGGAGAACTGCGTTATTTTTATTGTCTATTGCAAAAAAAAAACAGAAAAACTATATATATATATATATATATATATATATATATACATATATATTCATGGGTGTATCGAGACTAGATGGTCATTATGGATAACTAAAGTGCACTAAAATTGGGTGAGCAGGCAAGGCATGTCACCCAGGTTGTGTGACAATTATTTTATATAAATGTATATATATATATATATATTCCATCCACCATCCCTCCTTTACGGAGAACTGCGTTATTTTTCTTTTCTATTGCTAATAAAAAAACTATATATATATACATATATATTTATGGGTGTATCGAGACTAGATGGTCATTATGAATAACTAAGGTGCACTAAAATTGGGTGAGCAGGCAAGGCATGTCACCCCGGTTGTGTGACAATTATTTTATATATATATTCCATCCACCATCCCTCCTTTACGGAGGACTGCTTTATTTTTAATATCCATTGCGAAAAAAAAACACAAGAAAAAGAAAAAATATCTATATATATATACATATATATATATATATATATATATATATATATGGGTGTGTCGAGACTAGATGGTCAGTATGGATAACTAAAGTGCACTAAAATTGGGTGAGCAGGCAAGGCATGTCACCCAGGTTGTGTGACAATTATTTTATATAAATGTATATATATATATATATATATATATATATATATATATATATATATATATATATATATATATATTCCATCCACCATCCCTCCTTTACGGAGAACTGCGTTATTTTTCTTTTCTATTGCTAATAAAAAAACTATATATATGTACATATATATATATATATATGGGTGTATCGAGACTAGTTGGTCATTATGGATAACTAAGTTGCACTAAAATTGGGTGAGCAGGCAAGGCATGTCACCCAGGTTGTGTGACAATTATTTTATATATATATGTATATATATATTCCCTCCACCACCCCTCCTTTACGGAGGACTGCTTTATTTTTAATATCCATTGCGAAAAAAAAACACAAGAAAAAGAAAAAATATCTATATATATATACATATATATATATATATATATATATATATATATATATATGGGTGTGTCGAGACTAGATGGTCAGTATGGATAACTAAAGTGCACTAAAATTGGGTGAGCAGGCAAGGCATGTCACCCAGGTTGTGTGACAATTATTTTATATAAATGTATATATATATATATATATATATATATATATATATATATATATATATATATATATATATATATTCCATCCACCATCCCTCCTTTACGGAGAACTGCGTTATTTTTCTTTTCTATTGCTAATAAAAAAACTATATATATGTACATATATATATATATATATGGGTGTATCGAGACTAGTTGGTCATTATGGATAACTAAGTTGCACTAAAATTGGGTGAGCAGGCAAGGCATGTCACCCAGGTTGTGTGACAATTATTTTATATATATGTATATATATATTCCATCCACCATCCCTCCTTTATGGAGAACTGCGTTATTTTTATTGTCTATTGCAAAAAAAAAAAAAAAAAAAACTATATATATATACATATATATTTATGGGTGTATCGAGACTAGATGGTCATTATGAATAACTAAGGTGCACTAAAACTGGGTGAGCAGGCAAGGCATGTCACCCAGGTTGTGTGACAATTATTTTATATATATGTATATATATATTCCATCCACCATCCCTCCTTTATGGAGAACTGCGTTATTTTTATTGTCTATTGCAAAAAAAAAAACAAAAAAAACTATATATATATATACATATATATATATGGGTGTATCGAGACTAGAAGGTCATTATGCATAACTAAAGTGCACTAAAATTGGGTGAGCAGGAAAGGCATGTCACCCCAGTTGTGTGACAATTATTTTATATATATGTATATATATATATATATTCCCTCCACCACCCCTCCTTTACGGAGGACTGCTTTATTTTTAATATCCATTGCGAAAAAAAAACACAAGAAAAAGAAAAAATATCTATATATATACATATATATATATATATATATATATATATATATGGGTGTGTCGAGACTAGATGGTCAGTATGGATAACTAAGGTGCACTAAAATTGGGTGAGCAGGCAAGGCATGTCACCCAGGTTGTGTGACAATTATTTTATATAAATGTATATATATATATATATATTCCATCCACCATCCCTCCTTTACGGAGAACTGCGTTATTTTTCTTTTCTATTGCTAATAAAAAAACTATATATATATGTACATATATATATATATATGGGTGTATCGAGACTAGTTGGTCATTATGGATAACTAAGTTGCACTAAAATTGGGTGAGCAGGCAAGGCATGTCACCCAAGTTGTGTGACAATTATTTTATATATATGTATATATATATTCCATCCACCATCCCTCCTTTATGGAGAACTGCGTTATTTTTATTGTCTTTTGCAAAAAAAAAAACAAAAAAAACTATATATATATACATATATATTTATGGGTGTATCGAGACTAGATGGTCATTATGAATAACTAAGGTGCACTAAAACTGGGTGAGCAGGCAAGGCATGTCACCCAGGTTGTGTGACAATTATTTTATATATATGTATATATATATTCCATCCACCATCCCTCCTTTACGGAGAACTGCGTTATTTTTATTGTCTATTGCAAAAAAAAAAAAAAAAAAAAACTATATATATATATACATATATATATATGGGTGTATCGAGACTAGAAGGTCATTATGCATAACTAAAGTGCACTAAAATTGGGTGAGCAGGAAAGGCATGTCACCCCAGTTGTGTGACAATTATTTTATATATATGTATATATATATATATATTCCCTCCACCACCCCTCCTCTACGGAGGACTGCTTTATTTTTATTTCCATTGCAAAAATAAAAAATTTTAAAACACAAAAAAAAAAAAAAACGAAAATAATAATAATAAAAATAATTTTGAATGTGTATTCAAATAAGTTTGAATGTGTGTGAACTATATATAAATATATATATACACATGCATATACAGAAATATATACACACACACACATATATATATATACACACACACACACAGACACACACTCACATAAACACATACACACACTGTGTACAGTCTTATGCAAAGGTTTGGCACCCCTTGACAAATAACATCTTTTCAATTACAAAAGCAACAATATCAGTTAATACAGTCTCTTTAGGAACTGGGGGAAAAATACACAATATTTTCAGCAAACATTGATGAATAGTTACTTTTTATGCCATAAATTGAACAAAATTACAAAATAAAAACATTATTATGGCACTCTGCAAAAGTTTGGGCACCCTACGTAATCAGTACTTAGTAACACCTCCTCTGCCAGATATCACAGCTTACAAGCGCTTCTTATAGCCAGCTGAAAGGCTTTCAGTTCTTGTACTTGGGATTTTCTCACATTCTTCCTTGCAAAAGGCTTCTAGTTCTGTAATATTCTAATATATCAAGGGCTGTATTGTCAAATAGGAGATCGGCAGCATTCTCCCACCTGAGAAAACTGTACTACAATGCCCTTGATAGTGTGTAGAAACACACTCGTCAGCTCTAGTCCTCCTGTAACAACGCAAAAGGACTGGCAACCCTCAGGTATTTATGCGTGCGATTGTATGATAAATTCACCCTGACAGTCTCACACTTCTCTTGGTACCAACAGGTCTCATGGAATATATAAAAGGCAACTGCAACAATTATACTCGGCACTAAACATCGAGGCACGGAAATGCAGCAGAGCTTGTGTATTTCTCAGGATGCATTCTAGTAAAATGCCCGGAAAATGAGCTAAAGACATATTTCAAGGGGCACTATATAAAACCGATGGAAATTTTACTGATTAAATAAAAGGAAAAGCATCGTTTGAAAAATCACAAATGTTTCTAAGATTCAATGCATCGCTTTTTGACCACATCATAGCGATGAACACATCATTGTTCCTGACAATGTCCTAATACAGAAATAAAACTTTATGTTGGTAAACTCAAAAAGCCTTCAGCTGTCACACTGGCTAACGATCTCAAACGATTATAAAGCAGCATTTTGAAAAGCGCTGTTTTAAAATAACAGATACAACACTTACCTTGTCTTCTGGCCAAATGCTTTTCACGGCTTGGCACTCCAACGGTGCTGAAACGAAATTTGTATTTCCTCCTACCTCGTTGGCCCTTCAGTTCTTCTTTTCTCCCTTTGGATGTTTTTTTCCTTCTTCTTTGGATATTGTTTTTTATTTTTGTTTGTTTTTTTTTACTTTGCATGTTTTTCCTTCTTCGGATATTATTTTTTTGGCTTATTTTTTTAGACGATGTTTTTTTCGTCTTCTTTAAAAATTGATTTTTTTCGTCTTCTTTAAATATTGTTTTTTTTTTCATCCTTTTGATGTTGTTTTACGGAACAAGAGCCGTACAGTGCTACTCTATCAGGAGGTAGCGCCAACTGAACGCCTTGAAGCAGTACCCAGCTCTTTTATAGGGAGCGTCAACCCGAAGTCAAGTTCTAGAACGTTGCACTCACTTTTCATTGGTTTCCCAGCTATGCTGTCAGAATAATGTTTGCTGATTGGTCGAAAATTTTAAAACGTACCCGAGTACTGTAAAAAAAACTCAAGATCTTGCTACCCTACGGAGCACCCATAAGGTGATTTTTTTTATACGTTATATGCAGCTATTTGTAGCAGGCCGTAATTAGACTAATCCACCCTTTGTCAATAAAGCCAACAAGAGAACAGGTTGCCCAAAGTTTGCTCAGGTACACGCCACAGCACAACCTTAAAAACACATCCAGCACAAATCACACTAGTGAATGACACAGCAAATCACAGCAATAAAAAAGACCCCTATGGGCAATCCAGCACCCAGACTACAGGTGCCAAAAGGCCCAGCCTGCCTAATAATGAACCCAAAATATACATACAACAAAGAAAAAGACACAAACAAAAAAGAAAATAAAACTAGCCAGCTGCTCCCACTAAACCCCGCTCCCGAGGCCACTAAGCCGGCTGGCTTGATAATACACGATACAACCTCAGATAAAACATATTAAAGCAACACCAGGGAGGTTTACAACCTGATCCTTAAAATTATCGACCCGTAATTCCACCTTGAAAACCCCTAAAGAACAGTAGTTTACCCCATGACTCACTGCCCCATTCAAACAAAAAAAAAACAGGTTTTTGGGGTAACCTTTAGGTCAGCTCTTCAAAACCAGGTATGAGGACTCTTCAGCTAATCAGTCCTCTAATTAGAAATCTAATTAGGGAGTTGCAGCGAAAACCTGCATACACACCGGCCCTTTGCGGATAAGATTGTTCACCCCTGAAACAAGCAAACAGAAAGGCTGCTACACTGCAAATTCAATATGCCCGCCGATGCTCCACCAAATCTATCAGGACCCTGCCTGTCTTTCCCGTGCCTGCTCCTTTGCCAATATGCCCTACCATCGGAACATGCACAGCCATCTCGCCCCGGCTATGCCTCCAGTCCGAACTGCAGTTCCTATACCTGCCTATAATTGCCTGGCTACAATCCATCCCCCAAAATGAAATTGATGACCCAACGATCACAGCTAAGAATTCTATCCCCAAACCACTGGTCTTCCTCCCCAACCGAACGATCATTCACTGACCGTGGTAACTTATAAGGGTTGGTATGATGACCAGTGGTGGACCTCACCGAACGTTTAACTGGTCTCTACACCTCGGGGGGGACATAACCTCCTCCATTATACGAGGCCTACTTGTGGATGCTCTATTGCGACCCCTCCCACCAGCCCTGTCCCCGTAAAATCACAGAGTCCTCATCCGATTCCATTTCTGTTGCCCCTGTGGGCAACCCAGACTCAGGAGACATTACCAGAACATCTTCCCCTGACATAACAACCCCCTGTGGTACTGGACGCAACTCTGTTCGGTGAACTTGACGGACAACCCCGTCCCCCTCCATTGGAGTTGCAGAGTAAACTGCACCCTGATCTTGGGGACACTTGTAACATGCACCCATGATTTGGAACAGCAGCATACCTGTCAAGGTTTGGATTTGAAAATAAAGGAAATTTTCCGGCACCCGCCGTGAGCCATCCCACCACCGCAACCAGGCTCCAGTATCCCTTACATTTTAAGACAGGAAATATAAAATAATATAAATTATATAAAATATAATATAAATATAAATATATAAAATATATAAAATATAAAATAACCATTTGTCATTTATTTTCTATTAATTTTTCATGTTCACTCATGCGGCTCTGTCATTCACTAATGACTTGGATTTTTCATGCCGACTGACATCGTTCCTTCCCCGTGGGAGACAAATCTTACAGAACGCGTGACCCATCCTGCTCCTCTTCAGGAAAGTAAATTCGTCATCTTCGTCATCACCCCTTAAAACAATTACTGAAGCGAGACGGCGCACGCGTTACGGCGACAGATTTAAATTGTGAGTGCACTATATCTCGTCGCAAATGGTGCTTAACCACGGCGGGTCTCAAGCACAGGAGACTCCCAATTTCTAAATGACACACACTTGGCTCACAGCGCAAAGTTGTGTTAAACTTGCTTTGTCTAAAGCAGGCACACACATACGAGTATGATCCTGATAGGTAACTAAGCTATCGGTCTTATGTCCAAGCGCAACATAATTTAGGTTAGAACCTCATAACAAGTATTCCCGTTCGCTAATAGAGAGATCTCTCCCAGGATATATAGAAACGGAGACACTCGTCCGAATTGAACCTGGAAACAAAGCGCTACATCTGAGAATCTCGTCAGACATAGGGTTAAAGTTTACTGCAGTTTAATACGAAAGAACTACAATGAAATCACCGAAAATAAAACAAAATAATATAACTACTAATAATAGAAATAAAAATAACTATAATAAGCCCATATGATCCCGCTTAAATGCCTTCAGATTGCCATGAGTGCGACTTTTGCAACCAGTTGACAGTAGCGCTTCTTCACTGCACGTTCGGTCATAAAAAGTTTAAATTGTGTGCTCAGAATAAGTTTAAACCTTGTGCCTTGTGATTATTAACCAATTTTTATGCTGAATGGTCGGCTCAAACTCAATTGCGAAACACCGTGAGTCTGTTAATGTGTGACTTAAATGGAACTCATTAATAACCAGTATCACGTAATAACCTGGGTTAGAATAGAAGGCTTGTCCAACGAGCTGCGTCACCAGGTAATGTAAACGATCGGTAGCGAAGCTCCCCTCACGGCCAATGAGAGAGAGTCTCGCGATATTTCAGGCGAATTTGAGGTTTCAGAGCGTAGATCGCACAGGCAGGGATTCTTGTGAGCACTCAATGAACGGAGGCTGAAGTTGTGTAAAAGACATGCATTTATTCCTATAACTAACATAAGACAGACATTACACCTAACAAACAATAAACACGAAATAACGGAGTGGACACAAACAATGTAATCATGAAAATGCAATGACCAGATTTAAAATGAGTAACCTTAAAAGGGAAAATACTGTTCTGCAAAGCAAGCAATTTGTGGAAATACTGTCCTAAAGTAATATAGCAGGTGAATAGGAGTTTAGGTTGTTATAAATGAAAGGAAGTTTGTTTACTTGGTTGCAGAGTGGGGGGGGGGGGTCTTGGCAGTTGGTTGCGGAGGCTGATGAGCTGATGGGTGATGGCACTCAGGGAGGCGCGGTGTTTGCAGCGGTTGTTGGAGTGGAGCCCCTCTGATTCCCTCTCCTGGTGAAGCTTGGGCTTGGTTGCAGTTCTCTGTCCAGCTGGGTCTTCACTGATAGGCTTCAGGAGGGCTTCTTGTGGGCTTCTCTTCTCTTGGGCTGATGTTCTCTGCCTCTCTTCGTGCTGATGGTCTTTTGTTTTCTCCTCCCTTCTGTTTCTCCTCTCCTGGCTTTGTTCTGAGGTGCCAGGTTTTATAGTGTAAAGTTCGTGAATAGGAGTGACCAGGAATTCGACTCCTGGACCAATGGCTGACCATCCATTTGGCGGGCTTTCGGAAGGGGGTCTGTATCAGTCCTTTTGAGATTTATGACCAGAGTGATTTCCCTTGTATTGATGATTTTCGTTAGGCTGGTGTAACTTTTGATATATTCACTTTCGTGGTAACCACTGACCAGATTTGGAAACTGGAGTGATTTTCCATCGGTTTGATACCAAACATGCCATAGCAGCCTAGCGGTTCACACCTCATACCATCTGTAATGATTAATTAATGATTACTTATATTATGTCGTTATGTTATATTACTCACACCTTATTTTATGCCTCACAATCTATATAATTGTAAATATACTGTGTAGCTGCTGGCGCGTTCCAAACTAAATCTCATTGTACTTACAATGTCAATAAAAACATCCATCCATCCATCTAGGCAGGCCAGTGTCGCCTCCATCCTTCCTGAAGTCAGTGATTCCTTTGTCTTTGTGCTGTTTAGTGCCAAATTGTTTGCTGAACTCCAACCTATCAGTTTCTGGACCTCATCTCTGTAAGCTGACTCATAAGAACCAAAGAGATTTACAAATGAGAGGAGGCCATTCGGCCCATCAAGCTCCTTTGAGGAGAACTTAGCTAATAGCTCAAAAATCTTATCTAGCTCTGATTTAAAAGAACCCAGGGTTTTAGCTTGTGTTACAATAACAGGAAGACTATTCCATACTCTAACTACACGCTGTGTACAGAAATGCTTCATCAAATTCGTTTTAAAATGTTCTCCAGCTAATTTCCACTTATGGCCACGAGTTCTGGTATTTAAACTAACATTGAAATAGCCATTTGGCTGAACAGCATCCAGACCTGTTAGAATCTTAAACACCTGGATTATGTCCCCCCTTAGTCTCCTTTGCTCGAGGCTAAACAGATTCAGCTCAGCTAACCTCTCCTCATTAGACATTCCTCTAAGACCAGGAATCATTCTCGTTGCCCTACGTTGCACCTTTTCCAAGGCAGCAATGTCCTTCTTAAGGTATGGTAACCAAACCCGCACACAATATTCTAGGTGGGGTCTTACCAAGGAATTATATTATCGTAGCATCACTTGCCTTGTCTTAAACTCCACACACCTAGAGATGCAATGTGCCTTCTCGCGTGGTGTTCCTGCAGAGGGAGTCTGTGAGTGCTGGAGATTGGGGGAGGGGGCAGTGTGGCTATGTCTGCTCTGTGTTCCTCCAGACGAGCAAAGAAGCTGTTTAGCTCCTTTGCTAAAAGGGCGTTGCTGTTAACAGTGACGGTGTTGTTGCCTTTGAAGTTTGTAATGTGTTGTATTCCCTGCCACACCCACTGTGGGTTGTTGTATGTGAAGTAGACCTCTATTTTCTGTTTCTCTGCCTGCCTGGCAACCTTGATGCCCCTATTCAGGTTAGCTCTGGCTGCACTCTGTGTTCTTGACTGCGCTGTCTTGTCCTGTAGTATTGTATTGTTGCTCTTGTGTTTATCTTGCACTTTCTCCCTCTGTTTGTGCTCCTTTCACTCTGTATAGTTCTATCTTGCCCGCACTTGTGTCATCTTGTGTTGTTTCTGTTTTTCTTCTTTGTGTTGCACCGTGGTCCAGGAGGAACAATGTTTCCTTTCACTGTGTACTGTGTATATTGCTGAAATAACAATAAACCCACTTGACCACCTGCCTCAATTCATCCTGAAGAGTTTTCCAATGTTGTTCAAAGGTCTGTTTGTTTCGAGTGAAGGACACGCCCCTGGACGTGCTGGATAAGGGGACCACAGATCAGTGTCCTCAGTCCTGCTTCTCCCTTCAAAGCTGAGAGGAAGATGACCCGCCTGCTGCTTCTGGTTTTGGCTTATGGAGCTCTGCTTATCTCCACAGAGGCCCAGCAAGATTACCACAGTCTCCCTGCACTCACAAGACGGCCATTAAACTCGCAGTCGAAAATGCTCATCAAGGAACCCGTCAGCACATGAATTTCTATAACATCCAGGGCCGTCCGAAGGTAACTGCTGAGAAAGTGTTTACAAAAGTGTGAAACTTTCATCATCTGCAAGCTGAACTAATGAGTATCACATTGATTTTGATGTTTTAATTTCAATGCATATGATGCTTAATGTCTCTTCACAATGAAAGTGATGGTTGTATATCTCAGCCCTGGTCAATTTTACCTTCTCACAGTTTCTCTCTGAATCTGCTGCAGTCAAGTCTGTGACAGTTTGCCATTTTTTGGGTGATTATTGTTTGTTATATTGCCTTTAAAACAGTTGTAGGCAATTTTGTATATAACGTGTTTATGTGATTTAGATCAGCAGTGAATACATTGACATTGAGATTCTCTTGAGAGCAACAAAATGTCCAAAGTCAACTGCAACAGACCATCGGGCTGACTGTATTTTCATGGACAAGAGGGTAAGTAAAGAGTCACTGTGACTGTGAGCATTGGACATATCAGTTAGCAAATTAATTTAGGTTCATGTTAACTTTTTTGATGCCCTGCGGGGGAAAGTTAGCCAACAATAAAGTAACAAATACATAGGTGGCCTCAAAGAGCCAGTTCCTTCACCTTATTCTCAAATTTTAGTAGGTTTACAGGCTTAAAGGCTGGATTACCAGGCAGAAGCAAATGCTAATCATCTGAGGGGTGACCTGTAGATTATGCTTCGAGCTATGAACCCTAGCTGGCCTTATTTAAAGACCTGTGGGCTGTACTACAAAGCGGGTTTTACATACCCAGAGTTAACTCAATCGAGCCAGGTTAACTAAAACTCATTGTTGAAATCAGCCTTAAATGGCAGTGTGGTGTTTTGTGGTGAAAGGGCAGGACTTAACTCTTGTTTTAATTAGAAAGCCAGTAATTAAACCTGGTCAGAGCAGGGTAGATGTGCAGTGTGAATTACCCTTTAAATTTACCTCTTTAAATAGTGAACTACAGGACCACTTAGCTTGATCGGAGGACAGTATTTTAATACAGAGCAGTGTTCAGTTAAACGGGATTTGTTGTTCATACTTTTAGATGAACTTGCTTTGTATAATATAGCCTTATGGTGACCCTGCTTTGGAAGCTCTTTCCTCTAAAATTGTTCTGTGTCATTAAACCCTGCACTCCAGCAGCTCTGCCTTAAATCATTAGATATATCTTTACTACACCTTCTCTCACTGTATTTATTGCCCACCACTCTTTAAATACTGTTTTTGTGTGTCTGTGTGTTTTTGCAGCCATTCATTAACTGTAGAGTTTGCAGCAGACGGTCTGGTAATGATCTTACACATCCATCAAATGACTGTGTACCAAACAAGAAAGTGGATGAAGTAAGTGTAGAGAGTCTTAGCATTATGGAAATGTAACAGGTGTGTGAATTGTGTCTAAACATGTGGTTAAACTTTGATTGTGTTTGTACATGCAAAAATTTGATCAGAGTACTGTTTATTAATGACAATGTTACTTTTAATCTGAACAACAGTGGCAGCACCAAGGAAAAGCTTGGGGGGGGGGGCTCTAGCTCCTCCTCCAATGACCATAGTACCCCCACAGCACCCCCAAAATATTGGTTTCATTTTTTCTTTAACTATCTGTAAAATCTGTATATTGTGTAAGACATTTTTGCGGTTTTTACAGCATACTTGTAGTGTATTTTTTCTTCAAAGTACACATAGAGGCTCTGTGAGCTAGACGTTAGAATTTTATATTTTATCCTATTTTATCCATGCTGTAGCTTATCGTGCTGTGTGCTTCTATACACCATCTACATAAGCTGAAAAGCTAAAGCACCCGGTCTAAATAATCTCACTCCCCTATAGCACCTGTAGCATTAAGTCACTGGCGCTGCCACTGCTGAATAAACGACTCCAATCTGACTAAACCGCTTAACTTTTCCTCCCCATGTTACATTTCAGGACAAACGACGTAATATGTGTCCTTCTGATAAACCTCTTCTCAGACCTAAAACTGCCTTGGCTTCCAAGGACACTAAAGAAGCTGAAGGAGACCGTCTGGCTGTTTCTGATGGCTGATGGTCCTGCAATGTGGACCAGAGGAGGAAACTGGGAGGGAAAATGCTTTGCTTTATATCATGCCCACCCAAAGCCCCCAGTGAGTAAGCCATAGGCGCCGATAGCATGGAAAAACTCCCAAGAAGGAAGAAACCTTGGGAGGGACCAAACTCAAAGGGGGAGCCCATCCTCCTGGGGCCGGCAAAGTGTAGGTGCAGGATCACAAAAAAACTTGACGAGAGAAACGAGAGAATTCGACTGTCCCTCACAAAAACTGTAAAGTTTTAGTGGCTAAATTGCTTTTTCTATGCCTTTTCAAACAGGAGGAGATTTGTTTGGCTATACGTAGAAATTTTCTATACAATTTAGACAGCACAGAATCATTAACCTACTTTAATGCATTTATTAATACAACCACATATTTCACACATTTTGACATCAGTCATGCAGTGAAGATACAGTCTCTTTATTTCTTGACGCCAACCCTCCCCATTAATCCGGGCTTGGGACCGACACCTAGTTGAGCTGGCTTTCTCCCTTAAGTGGCTGGGTTAGGCTAAACTATGTACATATTTATGAAGACTACTATAAATTTATAAAGACCTCCCTAAATATGTAGTCTAACAAAACGCAGTTTAAAGAAGGTAGCCTACCTGGTAAACAAAGAAATTAAAAGGCCCACAGCATATAATCGGGCTATATCCAAGCAGTTTTTAAGAACGTAACCTACATGGCGAAATTGAATTACTTTCTGGACCAACAAACGCAACCAGACATGAACATTATGCACCTTCCTAGTCTTGATGTATGTCGTCATACAGATGAGGACGTTAAGGCAGCCTTTAGGTCCGACCCATCATGCACTGCAGTTTTTTGCAAATTCCTCAGATGGAAAACCATTAAATACCTCTTCTATTACCTTATATTACCTTATATTCATGTAATAAATATACAAATATCAATTAGTTGGAAATCAGCCAGACAGACGTAATTACTACAAATGGTTTCCACTGTATTTGTGACTCTGAGTGCCGCAGGCTTGGATGCAGTGCCGCACCATTTTGTAAGGCATGCACTGGCCAATCATGTAGCACTTCTCTCATAAATATTAATGAGACATCACCTACCACCCTGCAAAAAAGAAATTTGCCGCTCGTCCCCCTGCACATGAACCAACATGGCTGTGTCAACCAGCGGAGCTCCGGAGCCTCTGGAGAAACACGCGGCAAAAAAGGCTCGCATACGGTCTTCCAGAGTTTGGGAATACTTCAGTCATGACACCTTTTCTGCGCCTCTACTGTAGCTGGCGTTAATGACGCTGTTTCAGCCATTTTATATTTTCTGTTTACTTATTCTGTCATGTAAGACTGAGACAAATTATCGTTTACGACTATTCTTACACACTGTAGCCTGACTTGCTGACTTAAGTAAGCTTAACTATAAGCTACCTTTGCTAGTGTTTGTGAATAACATGTTTCTCTAGTTATGAAATTATTCCATGTTTTAGCATCTGTTTCAACATTAAAGTCAAATTGGTATATTGAAATATGTAAAAACTATTGAACTATTAGCTTAAGTCTAACATAGAAAATCCTACTGAATCTCTTAAGATTTTCCTTTTTTGTTAATGCACTAATGTTTAAGAAGTGTCTTAAATTGAATTTCAGATTTGTGTGTGGGTGGGAGTGGGTGAATTGTATTAAATTCATACATTCATTCTTTTGGCTCAGACATTACTGACCTAAAACAAATTGAGGCATTGGGTAAGTGCTTAAATTAGCTACTAAATGGCAAAAAATATTCTAAATATCACATTTTCCATTCTTCGGTATAATTTTAATGAATCACCTATGCTGCCAAACATTAACGCATAGATTGTCACAACACTCTATGTTTTAGTTCTTCTTTATGTGTATAGGACGGTGTGATGGTTCTGGTGGTGGGTGTGGCCGACGCTGCTCGCGATGTTTGGCTATGCTGCAGTCCCAGGGACCAAGTTGGAACACATTTCCACCTTCAAGCTTAGGTGGAAAAACGGCACCGAGACCCAGCAGCAGGACAACTTCTTGTCCAGACAACCAGCCCTGCTTCATCATTGAAGTAAGCCCTGTGAACAGGAGCGAGATGTACTTCTGCAGTGGATGTTATAGCGGAAAGAACATCCCCATCCTCACGTCTGCCGGAGTGCCCCCTCAAGTGGGTGTGTGACTTAACTCGATGGATGAATTGGACAGAATGTACTGTTACTAGAGGTCGACCGATATGGGTTTTTCAAGTCAAGGGTCAGGCGATGGCCGATATATGCTGCTGATTTTTTTTGGCCGATAATTGGACGTTTTCCCCTCTATTTGCATGGTAAAATATCACACTAATAATAACAAACGATACACAAAATTTCTCAATTTAGCATTTATTGAATACTCAACTTGGAAACAATAACACATTTATAAACAATAAAAATAGCAGCATCAGAATCTCTGTTAGTGCACAATATAGCAGCAAACTCCTCATGTTTGACGGAAGGAAATTTGTAAACAATACAAAAAGGAATAAGCATGTTATCTTTAGTTGTAATCCCACTTCCAGTCCCTGAGTCTTACTCACCACACTCATACTTCACAGCAAACAGACAGCAGTTAATTAACCAGAAGAGAAAAATGCAAAAACACAACAGAACTTGTAAATAATAACAAACTAATAGACAATAAAAATAGCAGCATCAGAATCTCTATTAGTGCCAAATATAGCAGCAAACTCCTCATGTCTGACGGAAGGAAAATTTGTAAATACACAAAGGAATGAGCACATCTTCAGTTTTAATCCCATTTCCAGTCCCTGAGTCTTCCTCATCCCACAAGCAGGCAAGGCATGTCACCCCGGTTGTGTGACACTTATTTTATATAATAAAATAAGTGCCCCCTGCGGCCCCAGAGCCCGAGCAGCCGTCTCCGCTGCCTGCAGCTACCGCGCCCACGTCCGAGGCGCTTTCCCTGCCTGCAGCTCCCGGGCAGGCGCCCCCTCTGCAGCCTGCAGCTCCAGTCCCTGGCCCCACTCCAGTCCCTTCTCCCCCTGTGACTCTGGTACCCTCACCCCGACGAGCCCGACCCCGGCCGCAGGTCCTTATGTCTGTGTCCCATAAGGGGAGAGGACACAGACGCACGGCTGGGGTCCCACCCGCCCAGCCCCCTGGCTCGCCCTCCCTCGCCGGCGCTAGGGCTTGGTCGGCACCTGCGGGTCCTGGCCCTCCGGGTCGGCTGTCGTCTGCGGGTCCCCCTCCGCGGCCTCGTCGCCCTGCCTCGGTCCCTCCTCCGGCGTCTTATCGGTTGCCTGCGGGCCCCCCGACGGCGGCTCCTCATTCGCCTGCTGGTCCTCCCGCTCTGGCGTGTCGGAGGACGTCGCCGTCTGCTGCGGCTCCCCCTCTCTCCTTGCCCTCGCCAGGGTCCCTTCCAGCTCCTTCGTCCCCTTCCCTGGTCTCCCCTCCGACTCCCTCCTTCGTCCCTGCGTCTGTCCCTCACCCCGTCTCCTCGGCCCCTCCGGCTCCGGCCTCCCGGCCGCCTGCAGCTCTCTCTTTTCCTCCTCCTCCGTTGTGTTGTTGAGAGAGATATCTCTCTGTTCCTCCTCCTCCGTTGTTGTTGTTGAAGAGATTTGTCCCTCCTGCCTCTGCTCCCCCTCGCTTTGTTCCTCCTGTCTCTGTCCCTCCTCTCTTTGTCCCTCGTCCCTCTGGCTTCTGCTCCTCTTTCCCCGATGTTCCCTTCGTTCACTCCCGGTCCTTTTGTCCTGCCTGTTCCCTCCGTGTCCCCCTTTCTGATCTGTTTCTCTGCCTTTCCTGTCTTATGTCAAGTCTTGTCCTGGCTCCTTCCCCTGTGCCAGTTCTGTCTGTCCGTTCTGTTCCCTGTCCCCTCATTAATGAGGTTTTATATAGATATACATATATGCCCGGCTTGTCCGCTCCTCGTGTGTGCCACGCCCCCTGATTACCCACGTGTGCTTCCCTGATCGTCTCCTGCTTTGCCCGATTACTTTGATTAGTCATGACCTATTTTAAGTCCTGGTCTTACCTGTTTGCCCTGTCCGTCATTGTAGTTTGTCAATGCCTGCGTTCCGTCCTGCTCTACCCGCTCCGTTTCCCCGATTAAAGACCCGTTTTCACAAACACAAAAAAAACTATATGTATACATATACATACACTGAACAAAAATATAAACGCAACACTTTTGTTTTTGCTCCCATTTTTCATGAGATGGACTTAAAGATCTACAATTCATTCCAGATACACAATATTACCATTTCTCTCAAACATTTCTCACAAATCAGTCTAAATGTGTGATAGTGAGCACTTCTGCTTTGCTGAGATAATCCATCCCACCTCACAGGTGTGCCACATCAAGATGCTGATCTGACATCATGGGTAGTGCACAGGTGTACCTTATACTGCCCACAATAAAAGGCCACCCTGGAATGTGCAGTTTTGTCTCACAGCAAAATGCCACAGATGCCACAAGCATTGAGGGAGCGTGCAATTGGCATGCTGACAGCAGGAATGTCAACCAGATCTGTTGCTCGTGCATTGAATGTTCATTTCTCAACCATAAGCCGTCTCCAAAGGCGTTTCAGAGAATATGGCAGTACATCCAACCGGCCTCACAACCGCAGACCACGTGTAACCACACCAGCCCAGGACCTCCACATCCAGCAGGTTCACCTCCAAGATCGTCTGAGACCAGCCACTCAGACAGATGATGCACGGCCCCATGTTGCAAGGATCTGTACACAGTTCTTGGAAGCTGAAAATGTCCCAGTTCTTGCATGGCCAGCATACTCACCGGACATGTCACCCGTTGAGCATGTTTGGGATGTGCTTGACGGCGTATACGACAGCGTGTACCAGTTCCCACTAATATCCAACAACTTCGCACAGCCATTGAAGAGGAGTGGACCAACATTCCACAGGCCACAATTGACAATCTGATAAACTCTATGCGAAGAAGATGTGTTGCATTGTATGAGGCAAATGGTGGTCACACCAGATACTGACCGGTTCTGAGTCCCCAGACCCCCAATAAAGCAAAAAAACTGCACATTCCAGGGTGGCCTTTTATTGTGGGCAGTATAAGGTACACCTGTGCACTACCCATGATGTCAGATCAGCATCTTGATGTGGCACACCTGTGAGGTGGGATGGATTATCTCAGCAAAGCAGAAGTGCTCACTATCACACATTTAGACTGATTTGTGAGAAATGTTTGAGAGAAATGGTAATATTGTGTATCTGGAATGAATTGTAGGTCTTTAAGTCTCATGAAAAATGGGAGCAGAAACAAGAGTGTTGCGTTTATATTTTTGTTCAGTATATATATTTATGGGTGTATCGAGACTAGATGGTCAGTATGGATAACTAAGGTGCACTAAAACTGGGTGAGCAGGCAAGGCATGTCACCCAGGTTGTGTGACAATTATTTTATATAAATGTATATATGTATATATATATTCCATCCACCATCCCTCCTTTACAGAGAACTGCGTTATTTTTATTGTCCATTACGAAAAAAATAAAAAAACTATATATATATATATATATATATACATATATATTTATGGGTGTATCGAGACTAGATGGTCATTATGGATAACTAAGGTGCACTAAAACTGGGTGAGCAGGCAAGGCATGTCACCCAGGTTGTGTGACAATTATTTTATATAAATGTATATATATATATATATATTCCATCCACCATCCCTCCTTTACGGAGAACTGCGTTATTTTTCTTTTCTATTGCTAATAAAAAAACTATATATATGTACATGTATATATATATATATATATATATATATATATATATATATATATATATATATATGGGTGTATCGAGACTAGATGGTCAGTATGGATAACTAAGGTGCACTAAAATTGGGTGAGCAGCAAGGCATGTCACCCAGGTTGTGTGACAATTATTTTATATATATGCATGTACATATTCCATCCACCATCCCTCCTTTATGGAGAACTGCGTTATTTTTATTGTCTATTGCAAAAAAAAAACAGAAAAACTATATATATATATATATATATATATATATATATATATATACATATATATTCATGGGGTGTATCGAGACTAGATGGTCATTCTGGATAACTAAAGTGCACTAAAATTGGGTGAGCAGGCAAGGCATGTCACCCAGGTTGTGTGACAATTATTTTATATAAATGTATATATATATATATTATATATATATATATTCCATCCACCATCCCTCCTTTACGGAGAACTGTGTTATTTTTCTTTCTATTGCTAATAAAAAAACTATATATATGTACATATATATATATATATATATATGGGTGTATCGAGACTAGTTGGTCATTATGGATAACTAAGTTGCACTAAAATTGGGTGAGCAGGCAAGGCATGTCACCCAGGTTGTGTGACAATTATTTTATATATATGTATATATATATCCATCCACCATCCCTCCTTTATGGAGAACTGCGCTATTTTTATTGTCTATTGCAAAAAAAAAAAAAAAAAAAAAACAATACATATATATACATATATATTTATGGGTGTATCGAGACTAGATGGTCATTATGAATAACTAAGGTGCACTAAAATTGGGTGAGCAGGCAAGGCATGTCACCCCGGTTGTGTGACAATTATTTTATATATATATTCCATCCACCATCCCTCCTTTACGGAGAAACTGCGTTATTTTTATTGTCCATTGCGAAAAAAAAAAACTATATATATACATATATATTTATGGGTGTATCGAGACTAGTTGGTCATTATGGATAACTAAGTTGCACTAAAATTGGGTGAGCAGGCAAGGCATGTCACCCAGGTTGTGTGACAATTATTTTATATATATGTATGTATATATTCCATCCACCATCCCTCCTTTACGGAGAACTGCGTTATTTTTCTTTTCTATTGCTAATAAAAAAACTATATATATGTACATATATATATATATATTTATGGGTGTATCGAGACTAGTTGGTCATTATGGATAACTAAGGTGCACTAAAATTGGGTGAGCAGGCAAGGCATGTCTCCCCAGTTGTGTGACAATTATTTTATATAAATGTATATATATATTCCCTCCACCACCCCTCCTTAACGGAGGACTGCTTTATTTTTAATATCCATTGCGAAAAAAAAACACAAGAAAAAGAAAAAATATCTATATATATACATATATATATATATATATATATGGGTGTGTCGAGACTAGATGGTCAGTATGGATAACTGAGGTGCACTAAAATTGGGTGAGCAGGCAAGGCATGTCACCCAGGTTGTGTGACAATTATTTTATATATATGCATATACATATTCCATCCACCATCCCTCCTTTACGGAGAACTGCGTTATTTTTATTGTCTATTGCAAAAAAAAAACAGAAAAACTATATATATATATATATATATATATATATATATATATATATATATATATATATATACATATATATTCATGGGGTGTATCGAGACTAGATGGTCATTATGGATAACTAAAGTGCACTAAAATTGGGGTGAGCAGGCAAGGGCATGTCACCCAGGTTGTGTGACAATTATTTTATATAAATGTATATATATATATATATATTCCATCCACCATCCCTCCTTTACGGAGAACTGCGTATTTTTCTTTTTCTATTGCTAATAAAAAAAACTATATATATATACATATATATTTATGGGTGTATCGAGACTAGATGGTCATTATGAATAACTAAGGTGCACTAAAATTGGGTGAGCAGGCAAGGCATGTCACCCGGTTGTGTGACAATTATTTTATATATATATTCCATCCACCATCCCTCCTTTACGGAGGACTGCTTTATTTTAATATCCATTGCGAAAAAAAAACACAAGAAAAAGAAAAAATATCTATATATACTATACATATATATATATATATATATATATATATATATATATATATATATATGGGTGTGTCGAGACTAGATGGTCAGTATGGATAACTAAAGTGCACTAAAATTGGGTGAGCAGGCAAGGCATGTCACCCAGGTTGTGTGACAATTATTTTATATAAATGTATATATATATATATATATATATATATATATATATATATATATATATATATATATATATATATTCCATCCACCATCCCTCCTTTACGGAGAACTGCGTTATTTTTCTTTTCTATTGCTAATAAAAAAACTATATATATGTACATATATATATATATATATGGGTGTTGGAGAAAGCGTCAGGCTTTCCACTCCAACTCTGCACACAGGACCAAACTACAGTACAGTATATGTTGGAGAAAGCGACAGGCTTTCCACTCCAACTCTGTACACACCATTAATTACGAGACAACACACTTAGAGTTTTACTTGCACAAGGGTAACCACACTCTCGCATGCTAGGCTACAAGGAATGTGTTACAAGGGTGGTTCCCCTTGGCACCTTTATTATAGTCAATGGGGGGCAGGGGTCTTGGAGTGAGAACAAAGAAAAGACTGTGAGAGTAAGAAGAAGTTCTGGTTTTACTCAGGTGGACAACTATTTAAACACGTGCTCAGGATACGTGTAAACTAATATAATCTAAAGTATGAAGGTAAAGGAAAACAAAATAATGTATATACATATTTACACTCATTGCTGATTATACAGAAATGATAACAAATGATTACTAACAGTTTCTTCAACCTAACAGTCCCTCCTGTTTATCATGACAGTATGATCAGAAGCATCAGTATTGTACAAATTGCAAAAACACTTTCAGCACAACCGTCATTCAGATCACATCATCATCATTATTAAGAGGGCTAGACAAGGTTAGTAAATCCATTCGTTCTTCTGCAGTGTATAGCAGAAAAACAGAACTAAAAGTATGTTGTATCAAGGAACGGAGGCAGGGTATAATACAAATGAAACAACAACATACAAATAATAATGTAACAAGAATGGGGAGTGAGAACTTTAGCAGTAACTGCCACCAGGACCCAGTAAGAAACCAGTCCAACCATGAGGGGCCAGCATGAGGGTCTAAGGTCATGATCTTTTGAAGTTCTCGCAGACGGTCCAAGGCTGTCATGTTGGGTGAGTGCACATTATCGGGAATATATGTACAGCAGGTATTATTTAAAAGCACGCACACACCACCTTGTGCAGCAGTAAGTATGTCTAAAACCATTCTATTCTGAATGACCATCTGTTTAATAGCATCTATCTCACCATTCTGTTGCTCATTTATTATGATGGAGTTATTTATGAACAGCCCCAAACGATAATCAATAGTTTCTAATCGTAACGTATTCTTTGCTGTTCCTACCCAGGGAAAAAGAGACATTAATACTTTCTGGTCTGTAGACCAATGTTTGAACTCCTGGGGAACATCTGAACCCCAGACACTGTCATGAGGATGGAGAGAAGCTGTAGTTATGATGGACCGGCGCCTGCGGTTCGCTGGTGTAGATGACAGTGACACCAGGAAAGTATGGTCTGACACAAAGATTGGAGCGCACACACCATACCAGTTATAGGGCAAAACGAAATATGCGCGGGGTCCACATAACCAAGCTACTCCTTGCACCCAGTAGGTGCCATTACTAAATCCACTTATGTTTACCGGGGCACCTTCTCCGTGTACTAGTATTTGGGCACAGTTGGTGGTGTTCCCCATATGATGGGTGCCGTTCATTTGGTCATAACACATTGAGTGATTAAATGTTTTAGGGTCCATGTTCAGGTGGACAGATAAAGGTAAGGATATATTTGACACTTTTATAGCAAAATCGATCCAAAACTGCTGTGCACATACGCCATTATCCAAACCAGCAGTATATGGATCTGTATCATTTATTTTTATATTATCATGCTGATAGCCTACACCTGCAAAAGAGGCAGCACACTTTGCTTGTGACTTATTCATAGGTTTCCCATATATAGTTAATCCATCGGCATGAGATGGCATGTGGGTACAGACATAACAATTAGTTAAATTGTCTTTCTTTGCTGAATCATAAACATAACGGTACCAGTAGTTTTGTAGGAAAGGATGGGTCTCATTTGTGGAGATAGGTCTCAGGTGGGAGCCGTCATGTGTCCATCTAGGTGGGCGAAACACCTGCTCTGGTGAGTGCAGAAGCAGACCAACAATTCCCATAAAGAGAATTACACCGAGAGTTACCTTACCACATCCCCACCCAATCAGAGCCATTCTAAATGGAGTGCAGATCAGCTGTTTTCTTCACCGGGTTGAGACGTCAGTATCCTATTGATTGCTGCGCCTTTGTAGCGGACTTCCACTGCTACTCCGAAGGTACAGAGGTCTCTGATACGGGCTTGATGGGCTTACAGTGACTCTTATGTATCCAGGAAGGTCGCTCTGCTATTTTCACCGCTGTTGGTGTTGTGAGCAGGACTTGATAAGGTCCGTCCCACCGAGGCGTGCTCCAATCCTTTCGCAACAGGACCTTGACCAGGATCCAGATCTCCTGGCTGCAGATTATCCTGTTGAACAGAACAGAATTTACTGGCAGACTACTGGGGTTATGTTTTTGTTGTGATGATAATAGCTTACGCATCCAATCGGCTAACGTATTTTCTCTGTCTGCTTTTCCTATATCACTCATTTCGGTTGCTAAGGGAAACGGTCTACCATACACTATTTCAAATGGTGTCAATCCTGCAGGAGTGGGAGTTATTCTCATCCATAATTTTACTAGAGACAAACATTCTGGCCACGGTCTTTTTGTCTCTTCCACTGTCTTTCTGAGCCTTGTTTTAATGGTGCCGTTGGTCCTTTCCACCAAGCCTGCGCTCTGGGGGTGATAAGCACAATGATTTTTGATCGTAAACCCTAATGCTTGTGAGCAAAGGGACATGGTCTGATTTACAAAATGAGTCCCATTGTCCGATCTTATAATATGAGGTATGCCATAGGTAGGGAAATAATGGCCTACCAAACATTTTGCAACGGTCATTGCATCACAGTGTTTTACAGGGTATATTTTCTACCCACTTAGAAAAGGTGTCTATAACGACTAGGCAACACTTCTTCCCTTGTGACCAAGATAATTCAATGAAATCCATATGTACAATTTGAAATGGATACTCAGCTGCGGGAAACTGGCCACGTTTTGGCCTTATGTTGCCTTGTGCATTGTGTTTACAGCAAATTAAGCACGCTCGACAAAATTGTTTTGCATAATCAGAAAAATTTATAGTATAAAAGTATTGTTGAATAATATGTACCATCCCTCCTGTTGAGACATGGGTGTTTCCATGGCTCACTAAGGCAGCTGTCTTGTATAAATTTTTTGGTAGGATGGCTTGTCATTCATATAATAAGTTTTCCCTTGCTGTATTGCTCCTCTCTTAATCCAGCTCTGTATTTCTGTTTTAGGTGCATGAGTCTGTGCATCACATAGTACATCACTATCTATCAACAAGACATCTGTAACATTTAAGGCAGGTTGTTTTTGTGCAGCACTTTTTGCCGTCATGTCCGCAAAACTGTTTCCTTTAGCTATTGCGGAAGCATCAGTTTGGTGTGCCTTACATTTGCATATCGCAAGGCAATTTGGTAATTGCACAACATCTAACAACCTGAGTAATAGGTTCGTATGAGTTAAAGATGTTCCTTGCGATGTCTTGAATCCTCTATTTTTCCACACTCTTGCATGGTGATGAACAGCTCCAAACACATATTGACTATCAGTGTATATTGTAAGTGGCTTGTTTTTGAAGAGCTCACATGCCCTAATTACAGCATAGAGTTCAGCCGCTTGTGCTGAACAAGCAGGGGGAAGTGCATTGGGCCTCCAACACTTCAGTAGATGTAACTACAGCATATCCGACCTTGTTCTTCCCCATGTCATTTTTTGATGCTGATCCATCTACAAAAACAACTGTTGAATCTGGTATTGGGGTCTGTAAAATATCTGCTCTTGGTTTGGTTTGTTCTTCCACAACTGCTTTGCACGAATGTGGCTCTCCATCTTCCGCTGTCGGAAGAAGGGTGCTAGGGTTGAGAGGACCACATCGCTGTATTGTGATGTTTGACTGTGAAAGCAGGAGTGAGACTAGGGTCAGATGTCTAACATGTGTGAGGAATGGCAGTGGCGTCTGCAGTAAAACTAAAGAAACTGAATGTGGCACCTTCAAAGTGAGTGGGTGACACAACACTAATTCTGCTGATAATTTCACTGCTTCTGCAGCAGCTGCACATGCCTGCAAACACTGCGGAAAACCAGCTGCCACTGCATCTAATCGTTTAGAATAGAACGCCAATGGCCTCTCTTTTGCGCCGAATGGCTGTGTTAATACTGCCTTCATATACCCTTGATTTGCATCAACACATAGAATAAATGGTTGTTGATAATCTGGCAGAGCAAGTGTCACATTAGTTTGTAACATCATTTTTAAGTTTGTGAATGCCAATTCTCCTTCTTTTGTCCACTGAATTTTATCTTTCAGTGCCATGTCCTTCCCATAAATCAGGGTTTGTAAAGGTTGAACGAGTGCAGCATAATCAGGTAACCATTCCCTGCAATAATTGCAAAGTCCTAAGAAGGACATCATTTGCTGTTTAGTCTTTGGCTTTGGTGCCTCTTGTATTGCCTGTTTTCTAGTTTCTAATAATGATCGACCTTGTTGGGAGAGTTTATGTCCAAGATATATAACTTCCTCTCTGCAATACTGTAATTTTTGTTTTGATGCTTTATGTCCTGTATCATACAAATGCTTGTAACACTAACAGTGTGGCTTCTTTGCAATGCTGTTTTGTATCTGAAGCAATTAATATATCATCTACATACAATAGCACTTGACTATGGGATGGTATTTTACAGGAACTCATTGAATAGCGTAGTGCCATTGTATATACATGTGGACTTTCTGAAAACCCTTGAGGGAGTCTAGTGTATGTGTATTTATGTCCTTTATAAGTGAAACCAAATAAGTGTTGTGAATCAGGATGTAGTGGTACTGAGAAAAAGGCATTACTCAGATCCACTACTGAAAAATACTTCTTGTCAGGGGACAAGGAATTTAACAAAAGGTGTGGATTAGGCACATCTGGTGCAGCATGTTGTACTATTTCATTTACTGGTCTTAAATCCTGCACCATGCGCCATTTCCCTGTATGTCCCTTCTGGACGGGGAATATAGGAGTATTGCAAGTGGCCTCAGGAGCCTCTCGCAATATTCCTGATGCCAACATATCCTGCACTACAGGGGGCTATACCTTTCTCTGCTTCAGGTTGTTAACGGGTATTGTCTAACTACCGGACGGTGTTCTGATTTCACAATTACTTTGTAAGGTGGAAACCCCTTTACCAGTCCTACATCAGTGGGGGAGGACGACCACAACCCTTCCGGGAGGCGATCTAGCTGGACATGATCCCTCCTCCAGGGTTGGAAAAATTTGTCAGGTTGGGTCCTGCAAGTGTGTGGTGAGAGTGGTTTGAACTCTCCATCCCAAAGGAAACCGCCACACATTGTGTTTTTTGTCATAGCTCCAAAAGGAGCAGGTACGGTTGGTAGTTATTGTAACTGTGCATGGAATCTCGTAAGAACATCTCTACGTCCCTCCACTGCATCTGAGGTGGGTTTTGATAGAGATACGTGTGGTGTTTCCCCTCTGAACACAGCCTGTTGTTTATTAGATAAGATGACTGAAGCAGCAGAAAAGCCAGTAGTGGAGTTAACATATATATGTTGTAAGGTGATACAAGTGTCTTGAAGGGCATGAAACGTTTTGTCATAGGCCAT